>NC_053498.1:70865216-71065216 GCF_905171775.1 Rana temporaria
GTTATACTTTAAATGGTTAATCTGTGCAAATTGTGACTAAAATGTTCTGCCGATCAATTCAAATGCAGGCTCCATTCACACCTCCGCGACAACGGCGTACGGCGTACGCGGCGTATTTTGCCGCGAGTGTGAAACTTTTTTTTTTTTTGACAAAGCATTCCCATTGCTTTGTATGGCCGAACGCCAATGTCGCCTGAAAAAAAGGGTCCGGGACTTTTTTTCAGGCGACAGGCGTACGGCGTCTATGAGATGTGAACCATCTCCATAGACAGCAATGGGAATTCCCCCCCCCCGGCGTCGGGCGTTTTGTCGCATAGATGTGAATGGAGCCTGAGATACTTTTTCTGCCGTTCATGACAAAAATAATTAGCGCCTTTTAAAAATAAAACTTTTAAATAGTTTGCATTGATAAAATCAGAATAGGGAGGGGTGGGGACAAGGGAAAAAGTTGCCGAGACTCACCCTGTAATGTACCCACCCAGGAAATTGATGGACTATCTCGGTACCGATAATAACAGAATACAGTATAATAAAAAATAAATATTTAAGAATAAAAGACAAATATACAAATGACATATATTAAAATGAAAAAAACAGACGCTCGAGGATCACCCAAGAGACATCTGTGATTGTCAGTGGATAGATTGGTCAGGGTCTCGACTAGTTTTGCGGTAACCCGCTTCCTCAGGAATCTATAAAGCAGATAATACAGTAAGAACATATAAAGACAATAATTCAGAATAGCTACAGCATGTAATACATAGATAACATGGGTAGCTTACCCAATGAATGAAAAATAGAGTGCGAACCGTGGTCGCCATTAAAAATCTTTGGATGGATTTATACACTTGTTTTATCCAAGCAATCATGACTTGGTCGTATTTACTTTCACCAGCAACCATCATTGGTGGTAACCTATTGGCACTATTTCCCCTCCTTTTTTATCCTCACACGGCACAGTAGTGATGCCTGTTTCAACACTTACCAATTACTATATGCCTTGCCCCGTCCTTATTGGCTCTATGTCTCAACGACATGGTCCTGTCTCTTGTTCCTTAGCCCTCACTGTTGTTACATTTGTCTACCAATATAGTGACCATTATGGTGGGAATTTTACACTCCCACATATTTATAATTATCCATGCTTAAATTATTGTACTTAATGTTTTTTCTTTTGTACTTATTACCCTAAAATGATTTGTGCGATCCCTGGCAGGCTACACCTCCCCCAGCGGTGGACTTGCGTTTTCCCTGGTGGGCATGCTTCTTGCCATCCATCCCCCGCTTGTCCTGATCAAGCCCTTGTCTTCCGCCCGCCGGCTCGTCATGGACGCACATGCGCAGTGGCACGGGATCGCGCGCCTGCTCTGTGTGGGGAAACAGACCCGGTGACGTCAGACGTCGCCGATCGGCGGCGTCGTGAGCGTCCCATGGTTGGGGAGCTCATTTAAGGGGCCTCCGGGCCCCGGGATGAGCATGGTGGATTATTTTATTGGTGGTGGTTGTTGCGAGGCATCAACAGGATGGACGCGGCTGGCAGCTGAGAAGGCTTTTGGGTATCTCTACCCCCTGCCCCAGTAACTGCATTACCATGCTTCTGAGGCTATCAATAATCTCACATGCAAGTCCATATCCTTTGCTGGTTGCTAGAGCAATTTTGAATTCGTATACCTTCTCCCCCATCACTCCTCGTGCAGCTGCATCAGCCGGCAATTATCTGTCCACCTGTTTTAGCCCCCACAACCCCAGCAGCCTTTGCTCTTCGGGTTATCTCCCGATTCACCCCGATGGGTGTGTTATAATTCTAATCTTTCCAATGTAACTTACTATCTGTTTTGGCAACCCCCTACCATCCCCCTCCCTTCCTCTCCCTGTTCCTCCCCCCTCCCTTCCCTTTTTCCCTTTCCCCTTGTCTGTCCCCTCCCTTTCCTTTCCTGCATCCCCTTGTCCTTTCTCCCCCCCCCTCCTTCTGCCCTCCTTCCCTTCTCCTCCTTTCCTCCCCTTTTCTCCCTTACCCCCCTTTTTTCCCCCCCTCCCCTTTCCCTGGCGTTTCTCATTCCCACCCCCCCCCCTTTTTATGGTTGCCTTATACTCTATTGGTTTTATCCCCCCTTTTTTACTTTATTTTATATCACAGAGATCCACCCACACTCCCCCTAGTCCGCCGAGTAGCTATTCTGAATTGTTGTCTTTATATGTTCTTACTGTATTATCTGCTTTATAGATTGGCTCTCCTGAGGAAGCGGGTTACCGCAAAACTAGTCGAGACCCTGACCAATCTATCCACTGACAATCACAGATGTCTGTTGGGTGATCCTCGAGCGTCTGTTTTTTTTTCATTTTAATTTATGTCATTTGTATATTTGTCTTTTATTCTTCAATACATTTTTTTTATTATACTGTATTCTGTTATTATCGGTACCGAGATAGTCCATCAATTTCCTGGGTGGGTACATTACAGGGTGAGTCTCAGCAACTTTTTCCCTTGTCCCCACCCCTCCCTATTCTGCTTTAGTAATCTGGAGGATGGTACGTTGCTATTCATTATGACGTTTTTTAAATGAAGCCATACTCCATTTTTTGCATTAATAAAATCAGGTCGGCAATGACCATATGTACAGTATAGAACCTTTTTAGGAAAAATAAGTGATCATTCCTTTTTTTTTACGGCCTTTTGCGATTGTTTTTCCAGGATATAGATCGACAATAGGAATGTATAAACAGTGGGGCAGATCCACGTACCTGCGCGTAAGAATCCGCCGGGCGCAGCGTATCATACACTACGCCGCCGCAACTTATTTTTTTTTTGTTCGAATCCTCAACAAATTTGCGCCGTAAGTTACGGCGGCGTAGTGTATCTTTGGCGGCGTAAGGGCGCGGAATTCAAATGGATGTAATGGGTGGCGTGTTTTATGTAAATACGTCGTGACCCGACGTAAACAACGTTTTTTTAACTGCGCATGTGCCGTCCATGGGGGTATCCCAGTGCGCATGCTCCAAATTAAACCAGCCAATGCTTACGACGGTGACATCATTCTACCCAAATCCCTATTCGCGAACGACTTACGCAAACGACGTAAAAAAAATCAAAATTGGATGCGGGAACGACGGCCATACTTAACATTGAGTACGCCACCATATAGCAGCTTTAACTATATAGATACGCCGGCGTAATCCTTTTGTGGATCTGCCCCAGTGTTTTCTGTCCATCCACCACAAAATAAATGTGTAAATATGCACAATTCAAGCATGCATATTTGTAGAAAATTCTTTCATATTAAGAATCTTATAGCAACTTGGACATGCCTACATATCTGACTGCCATCTATCGTCTGTAGGGAGCTTCAGCTTATTTTTTATGCTAAAGTTCTCAATTCATGTAGTATTATAAAGGCACTGACTGTCTTCTTTTATTCTGAAAAATGTATTTCTCAAAAGAATAAGAGCATAGAATGAGAATTTTAAATAGACCACATTGCAAGTGAATATTATCCTTTTTGATGTAGATGTTTTTATTTTAATAAAAGAAAAAGCAAAAAATAAATAAAAATCACCTAAAGAATTTATGACTGAACTTACCCTTTTCTGATTTTTCTTTTGTCGGTTTTGGCTTTTTCTGTTGCCCGTCTAAATTGTTCCTCAACGTCTGCAAATTACCCTTTTGTCTAAATGGTGCAATATGGTAAGAATGGCAAAGGGTGACTTTGTGTTGCTGTTCAATGTATTTCATTGCTAGGCGGATGAGCGGATTCTGTTCCACTCGATCGCTCTCTGCTCCCTTCAATACCACTGGGCTGTATGCAATGTCAATAACTAGCAAACAAAAAAAAGAGAAACAAGTTTGCTGTATCAGTGCTGTTAAAAAAAGAACAGTTTGAATTTAAAACTCAATCCTAACTCATATTATCATCAAACTGCTAAACACAGCAAATGCTTTTGTTAGCATCCCATTAGCATATTAGCCTTATCTTGCCTTATTAGAATTATAGTTAGTAAAAAAAAAATCATACACAATTCAGGTTATGCTAGTACGTGGTCAGATGGCAGCCAAATCTCCACCAAACATCAGCTCTTGCATCCAACTATGCATAGTTTTAACACCCAACCTACATAGTTCTAACGAAGACCATGCATTCATCTTAGTAAAGGCACCTGCCCCCAGTGAATTGTTAGTCTGCATTATGAAATGTTTTGCTCTGATCATGAACTGACTGGCTTCAATATGTGCTTAAAAACATCCATTGAATTTGGACTCGGAACCCATGTGGTCAGAGGCCTATGCTCTAATGACACGTGCAATATGGCCAACTATATGTAGACACCCCTTCAATTTATTATATACTTCCAGTACGGCAGTGGTGCCCAACCTTTTGAAGGCTGAGGGCTACTTAAGCGACTTAGTAACCAGTCGCTGGCCACAGTGAGCGGAGTGGGCAGATGACAGGTCTGTGTCCAGTCTGCATATGCAAAGCAGACACGGACACAGCCCAATCTACTCTATGGGCCCGCTGATCCAATCAGATGGAAGGGGACAGATCCACTTCTGTTTTTTTTTTTTAGCAGATCAGATTGGAGGTTGGCAGGTGTAAACGGACAAAAGTCTGTTTAACGCTACCGCTCCATAGAGGTGAATATAGGGTCCGATTGCGTCAGACCGATCGTGTGAAAGGGGACTAAGGCTGCTTTTACAATGATGGTCTGCGGTCTATTGCTGGTGCAGTGTGCCTGAGGTTTTCCCGCCGGTTAGCTGCACTTTGCTATAGATGTCTATTATATCCTGCAGGTGTGGTGCACTTTCTGAAAAGCTGTTTGCTTCCTCTACCACCGGCTTCATTTACAACACTGATGCTCTGGGATGGCAGGTCAGCAACCTGCAATATGAGCTTGCCAACCAGCCATCCGAGAGCAGGAGGGTCGCAGGCCACATCAGAGGACTCCGTGGGCCACTGGTTGGGCACCCCTGCAGTAAGGGTACAGTTAATGCTGCAGCATACAAATACATTTTAGACAGGTGTACTTCCAACCTTGAGGCAGCTGTTTAAGGAAGGGTTTGGTGTGAAGAAACTCGAGTGGCCTGAACTTTGGGTCCTCCTGACCTCAATCCTACTAAACAACTTTGGGATGAACTTAAATGCCAATAGCGAGCCAGGTCTTCTCAACCAAAATCAGTACTGAACCTTAAAAAGGTTCCTTTGGCTCAATACAGACAAGCTTGTAAATCTTGTGAAAAGATTTTCCAGAAGAGTGAAAGCTGTTATACCAAAAAAGATATATGAGGGGGGAGTCAACTCCATATTAAAGCGGTAGTAAACCCTCAGCAGTTTTTTTTTTACCTACCTGAAAGGCAAAAGGCATAATGAGCTAGTATGCATTATGAACTACTTATGAAATACTTACCTTGGAACAAGGCGTGGGGAACTTACCTGTTCCACGCCGTGTCTTCCGGGTATTGCCGCTTGGCGATTGGCTGTAGCGGCGATGTCGTCACTCCCGCGCATGGGAGACTTCTTTCCGGCAAGGTCTGGCGGCTGCCAGGCCTTTAGCCGAGGATGCCCGCTGCGCATGCGCCGCTGCAGTCAGCGGCACATTGCGAGGGGAATATCCCCTAAACCGTACAGGTTTAGGAGATATTCTTTTTACCTACAGGTAAGCCTTATTTTAGGCTCACCTGTAGGTAAACGTGGTAGTACAGAGTTTACTACCACTTTAATGTCTATTGGTTTGGAATGGGATGTTTAATGCCTTTAATGTACACACGATCGGAATTTCCGATGGAAAAAGTCAGACTGACCGACCGTGTGTATGCCCATCTGAGTTTTTGTATCGGATATTCTGAGGAATTTACATAGAGAACATGTTCTCTTTTTTCTCCGATGGAATTCCCTCGGAATTCCGATGCGAGTTTGGTCGGGCTAAAGCCCGATCGTGTGTACGGGGGCATAATGAGTTCTATAACATGTGATGGGCAAGATGTCCACAAATGCTTTACCATACCAAGGACTTAATTGATATGCATATTCCTCCACTACTCTGTGGGCAACTACACAAAAAATAAAATCACCATGGCTAATGATTATCAGTTGTCTAGACCAGGGGTCTCCAAAATGCGGCCCAAGGGCTTTTCTAGCATTTATCTGGCCCTTGGGGCACTATTCTTCTAAATGATATGAGGCATGTTTTCTCCCACTGACACCAACAATGGGGCACCATTTCTTCCACTGATACCAATGATGGGGCACTACTCCTCCTCCTACTGACCACCAACCCTGAAGACAAGTTTATCCTCATTGATGCTAGGCTTAATACATTTTCTACCCCAAATGGCCACAATCCAGCCCCCCTAAAGCCTGAAGGACAGAAAACTGTCCCTTTGTTTGAAAAGTTTGGAGACCCCTGGTCTCGACCAAAAAGCCGTAGAATGTAATGTTCATCATGAGACCATTATGTACCAAGCTAGATAATGGATGTCTATTGCACACTACTATGAAGGTGGGCAATGTAAATGTTTAAGCTTTACTAAAGATTGCTTTAGCTCAAAACTCAAAAGATGTACAAGGAATAATTTGTAACTGAATGAATGAAAAAAAAAAAACTTGAATGAATGAAAACTTATATAGCGCAACACATGCGAACTTAATCGCCTCTGTAACTGCAGGGACTAGAAGTCTATCAGTTGATTTTTATCTCTCTTTACATTTTTCATTTGATTCTGTTACCAGCAAATCCCTTTTACAGTTACAAGCAGATTTAGACTGACTTACCTGTCCCTTCTGATGTATCCTGTAATTTCCCAGCAATTAAAGGCACAGGATCCAAGTCAGACTGAGGAGCTGGTACCCTTTTCCATCCACAGATATTAATGAACAGCAATCTCTCCTCTGGAAGCTGAAGAAATATATAAAAATCTATATATCGCTTTTTTTTTTCCAGAAATAGCATTTGCAAAATATGTACCAAAAAATTGAAGTAATGTTGTCAGAATCATATGGTAAAACAGTGGTCATCAACCCTGTCCTCAAGGCCCACTAACAGGCCAGGTTTGCAAGATAACTGAAATACATGACAGGTGATATCATTTGCTGCTCAGTGATTGCAGTATTCTAGTCTGCGTCTCCCCAAGGTAATACATAAAACCTGGATTGTTAGTAGGCCCTGAGGACAGGGTTGATGACCAGTGTGGTAAAAGACACTGAATGGGTCATGTCCCCAGAACTACATCTCCCAAGCATGCTTTCACCACATACAGTGTGTGGCTCTTAGGAGTCCAGGCAGCAGCATTGTTTGCTTAGAAATAAATACGTGTATGGAGTAGGACAGAGAGGATCATGGGATAGGCAGAATTCTGAAGACCAACAGGAAAAGCTGAGGCCCCGTACACACGACAGAGTTTCTCGGCAGAATTCACCGAGAAACTCGGTCAAAACCCGGATTCTGCCGAGAAACTCTGTCGTCTGTACAGTTTTGGCTCGATGGAGCCGCCGAGGAGCTCGACGAGAAAATAGAGAACATGTTCTCTATTTTCTCGTTGTTCTATGGGAGAAGCCGTCCCGCCGAGCTTCTCGGCGGCTTCATCCCAGAACTCGACGAGGAACTCGACGTGCTTGGCACGTCGAGTTTCTCTGTCGTGTGTACGGGGCCTCATACTGTTGGTTGGGATTTCATTGTGGAAAGTAAACTATGTTCTCAGCCCAGACAGGGATCTGTTCTTGCAGTGTGTTTTTAGGGGATATGTGACTTAGATTTACGGTTTTGTTTTTTTAATTACCCTGACATAAACTTTAAACCTATCAAATGGGTTTTAATAAGAGCCCATTCACACAGGGGCAACACAACTTCCAGCGTGACTTTGGGAGGCAACTAGGACACGACTTGAGTATGAATCACAGCGCAACTTGGGGCAACTTCAGCGCAACTTACAATGCGACTTGAAGTCGCCTCCAGGAGGGGGAACTTCATGCCAAATTTTAAATAAAAAAACAGCATGAGTTCCCCCTCCAAGAGCATAACAGGCCCTTAGGTCTGGTATGGATTTCAAGGGGAACACCCTACACCGAAAAAACGGCGTGGGGGTCCCTCCAAAATCCATACCAGACCCTTATCCGAGCCCGCAGCCCGGAAGGTCAGAAAATGGGGTAGGGACGAGCGAGCGCCCCCCCTCCTGAACTGTACCAGGCCGCATGCCCTCAACATGGGGGGGTAGGCGCTTTGGGGCAGGGGGGCGTCCTGCGGCCCCCTACCCCAAAGCACCTTGTTGATGGGGACAAGGGACTCTTCCCAACAACCTTGGCCGTTGGTTGTCGGGGTCTGCGGGTGGGGGGCTTATCGGAATCTGGGAGAGCCCTTAAAATAAAAAACACACTAGACTAGGTTTTTAAAGTAATTTATTAGGCAGCTCCGGGGGTCTCCTTCCGACTTCTCCGCTCTCCGATGCTTTCTCCCTTCTGCCAGGCTCCTCCGCTATATTCTTCCAGCTCTTTTACTAGCGGGGGTCCTGTCTTCTGCGTCGCCTTCTTCCCTATTCTCTTCTTTGATTTTGACTCGACGCTCCCTCCCGCTGTAATGCCGGGTGTGCGGTGCGCAACGATTTATATAGGCCTCTTATGACATCACAGTTCCATCATGCTCGGAATGGTGACGACATACACACCACCCCCTTTCCTGACTGGGAAAGGGTTCACATCAGGGGCGATCAAAGGGTTAACTGTGTGCCTAGCCAGTGTTTATGTGTACTGTGGGAGGTGATTTTACTAAGGGAAGACATGGATCCTCGTCTCTGCTTTGCATAGAATCCATGCCTTCCCTACTGAAAGAGTGGCAATCTGCCTTGTATAAAATGAATAAGAGATAGCGCTAATATCAACTAGTGCTGATTATATACAGTATTGTGAGTGATATTAATCAAATTCAGTGAATAGTATAAGTAAGAAACAACAACACTTATGAAATATACACTCTATCTAATGGTGTAACACAGTGAGTTCGTAATGGGTTAAAGAAACTGAACCCATATGCAGCCCTATAGCCACTCAGCTGATGTCTCCTTCCCACTGCTTCTCATTAGATAGACAACGACCTTCTCAAGCAATTCAGTCAGAAACAACATCCGCCGATAAACACAGGCTCAGAGTCAAAAGTTGCCGCTCAGTGTGATGGTCTCCTCACTAGGATCGTAGTCCCGACACATAGGCTCCTCCTCCACGCGTAACGCCACTCGTCACGTGGCTTAGTCATGACTAAGCCGCGTTACGCGTGGGGGAGGAGCCTATGTGACGGGACTACGATCCTAGTGAGGAGACCATCACACTGAGCGGCAACTTTTGACTCTGAGCCTGTGTTTATCGGCGGATGTTGTTTCTGACTGAATTGCTTGAGAAGGTCGTTGTCTATCTAATGAGAAGCAGTGGGAAGGAGACATCAGCTGAGTGGCTATAGGGCTGCATATGGGTTCAGTTTCTTTAACCCATTACGAACTCACTGTGTTACACCATTAGATAGAGTGTATATTTCATAAGTGTTGTTGTTTCTTACTTATACTATTCACTGAATTTGATTAATATCACTCACAATACTGTATATAATCAGCACTAGTTGATATTAGCGCTATCTCTTATTCATTTTATCTAATTTTCGGTTTTGTTCACCCACTTGATACGCAGCTTTTATTATTTGATTATTTTTGTTGGTTTTTTCTTATATTAGTTTTATTTGGTAGCGCAGTAGTACCACTCTTTTTATAATCTGCCTTGTATACATTTTGCCTCTGTACCGAATAATCGGCGGGTGCCCGCCGATTAGCTCCTGCTGTCTATTATCACAACGTAAAGCGCCGCCTCATTCGCGCCCGCTACATGAAAGTGCAGAATGACGTATATATATATATATATATATATATATATATATATATATATATATATATATATATATATATGTATATATGTGATCCTGTTCACAGTGGCCATCCTGTGGCAGTATAGCTGCTATAGGGCGGTCAGCAAGTGGTTGAAGCAACCGTGTTGCCAGATAGAAAGTTTTACAGCAGCAAACTCCCAAAAAATAAGCTTTTCATAAAAAAACATGAAATGGTCAGAAAAGTGCTTGTGTTTGCATGTGTATAGATACATAAACATCTATAGTATACATAGTTTTTACATGTAAAATTCTATTTCAATTTGTGTACATGCATACATTGCTGACCGTGGACACAAATTTCACTTTACAAAGTTTACTGATTTTTATGCACTGCTTGCACAGGCCTTGGAAAACAATAGAACTGCGTTCAGATGTGTAAAAAAAAAAAAAAAAGACGCAGTACTGATGAAAGCGCTGCATTTTTTGGTGAGCCCTAAAGCTTCCTTAAAAATCAATCTGATCATACAGGGGCTATCACTTCATAAATGTATATTATTTATCTTACCAATATTTTAGTCTGTATGCACAAGAATGGTTCTGGGGGCTTCATGAAGTCTTTTCCTTCATTCATATGTCGCTGTATGAACGTCTTATAACTGTCTGGGCTGTTTTCAGCCATATCATCCAACAAGCTCCAAAACTGGTTGACCTGAGATAATAGCTCATTTGGTGTGACTTTGCTGTTCATCGTGACTGTAGAATTGGACACTTTAAGCCTCTCTGCAAAACCAACGTAGAGACAATTTTGTTTAAAAATGCATCAGCACATAAGGTGAACCATAATAACTAATAACCCATTGGCTCAATGAGCGATAGGAAAACAGGATGCCTTTGTAATCATACGAAATACTAAGTTGTTGTAAACCTCAGTCATGCAATCTGAGCAAAGCACAAATATTTGTAGTGTTTACTTATCTCTCTCCAAAGCTCTAAGTGTAATTTCAATCTGATGCGTTGTTCTGTTATCAACATGAGTCACTTCTGAGAAGTTTCGAGTTGGGAGGGAGGGGGAGAGAGCTCAGCAGACAGCTTGTCTATTCAGAACACAGTTCTTCTGCTGTGTGGAGGTGGGTGTGTTCCTTTCCTCCAATCAGCTCTCACACACTGTTACTGCAGCCTCTCTGCCCCTCATCTGTGCTGCTGACAGATGAAAAAAAGATTTTAGCACTTTTCTGCCCTTTTGAATCATTGTAGACAATGTAGTTAAACCTATGTTTCATCTCTGTGTATCATTTGTGGCTGTTCACTTCACTGGGTATATGTGAGGTTTTACAACCACTTTAGGACCTTGCCTGTTTTTCAGATTTTGTGTTTACAAGATAAAAAAAATTTTTTTTGCTAGAAAATTAGTTAAAACCCCCAAACATTATGGGCCAGATTCACATAGAAATGCGTTACGCTGCGGCGGCATAACGTATTCCATGTACGTTACACCGCCGCAAGTTTACAGCGTAAGTGCTTGATTCACAACGAACTTACCTGTAAACTTGCGGCGGCGTAGCGTAAATCCGCCCGGCGCAAGCCCGCCTAATTCAAATGGGGCGGGGACCATTTAAATTAGGCGCGTTCCCGCGCCGAACGAACTGCGCATGCTCCGTCTCTAAAATTTCCCGACGTGCATTGTGCTAAATGACGTCGCAAGGACGTCATTGGTATCGACGTTAACGTAAATGGCGTCCAGCGCCATTCACGGACGACTTACGCAAACGACGTGAAATTTCAAATTTCGACGCGGGAACCACGGCCATACTTAACATTGGCTAGACCACCTAGAGGGCAGCTTTAGTTTTACGCGACGTATCTCTACGGAAACTACGTAAATTTAGAGCGACGGGCAAAGCGGACGTTCGTGAATCGGCATAACTAGTCATTTGCATATTCTACGCCGACCGCAATGGAATCGCCACCTAGCGTCCGGCCTAGAATTGCAGCCTAAGATCTGACGGTGTACGTCAGCTACACCTGTCGGATCTTAGGGCTATCTATGCGTAACCTGATTCTATAAATCAGGCGCATAGATACGACAATCGTATCTCAGAGATACGCCGTTGTATCTCTTTTGTGAAATATTTTTTCTAACACCCTAGAGAATAAAATGGCGGTCATTGCAATACTTTTTGTCACACCGTACTTGCGCAGCGGTCTTACAAGCGCACTTTTTTGGGCAAAAATTTACTTTTTTGAATGAAAAAATAAGACAACAGTAAAGTTAGCCCAATTTTTTTTTTATATTGTGAAAGATAATGTTACACCGAGTAAATTGATACCCAACATGTCACGCTTCAAAATTGCGCCCGGTCGTGGAATGGCGTCAAACTTTTACCCTTAAAAATCTCCATAGGCGACATTTAAAAAATCCTATAGGTTGCATCTTTTGAGTTACAGAGGAGGTCTACTAGAATTATTGCTCTTGCTCGAACAATCACCGTGATACCTCACTTGTGTGGTTTGAACACCGTTTTCATATGCGGGCGCTACTCACGTATGCGTTCGCTTCTGCGGGCGAGCTCGTCGGGACGGGGCGCTTTAAAAAAAAATGTTTTGGTTTTCTTATTTATTTTATTAATTTTTACACTAAAAAAAAATGGGTCACTTTTATTCCTATTACAATGACAGGTCCTCCCTAATATGAGATATGGGGTCAAAAAGACCTCAGATCTCATATTTAGACTACAATGCAAACAATATAAAAAAATTGTCATTTGAAAAAATTACAACAAGAAAATGTCCCTTTAAGAAGCATGGGCGGAAGTGAAGTTTTGACATCGCTTCCGCCCTGCTATGCTATGGAGATGGGTGGGGGCCATCTTGCCCTCACTCGTATCCCAGCCGAGCAGGAGGAAGGACCCGATCAGCAGAGGGCGCGGGAGAGCGGCGGGAGGGGCCCTCTCCCCCCACCGATAACGGTGATCTCGCGGCGAATCTGCCGCAGAGACCACAGTTATCGTTTAGAGGACCGCTCACTGAAAAGATGGATATCTCAGTTGTGGCAGCGGCTGCTGCCGTTACCGAGATATCCATCTTTAAAAAAATTACGTATATATACAGTGAGGAGTCCTTAAAGGAGTTGTAAAGGAAAATGTTTTTTCACCTTAATGCAATCTATGCATTAAGGTGAAAAAACATCTGATACTGCCGCCCCCCCCCCCCCCCAGAGCCCCCATTATACTAAACTGACCCCTCAAAAATCCCACGCGGTCCCGATATCCTCTTCGCCGCTCAGCCTGGCCGCTGATTGGCTAGAGCGGATGGATTGAGAGCAGCGCAGCCATTGGCTGGCGTTGCTGTCAATCACATCCAGTGACGCGGCGCGCCGGGGCCGAGTGATACAGTGACCGGCTATGGCTGCTCGCTGTATCACGGGAGCGCGCCTGCAATTAGTGACCACCATGCGAGCTCTCGCATGACTGTGGTGACTAGTTGCGGGGAGGACCAGAGACAGCCGCCGAGGGACCCCAGAAGATGTGGATCCGGGTCACTCTGTGCAAAACGAACTGCACAGTGGAGGTAAGTATGACATGTTTGTTATTAAAAAAAAAAAAAGTTCCTTTAGTGACCCTTTAAAGCGAGGGTTCACCCTCAATGACAACTTCAGCTTATTCAGACCAGCTCCGTATTTACATACACATTCCGGTATCCATAATTTTTAAAACGGTTCCAATACCTGTATTCAGTAGACAATAGCAGCCACTTCCTGGTATCCCTCCCGCAGGAGTGGGCGTGGCTCTTTGTTTCTCAGCGCCCCAGTGTTTGCTGGGACAGGATTGCAATGTCTCCTGGGAGCACAGTGTCACGCTTCCCAGGAGACGATTCCTAACACAGAATGCTGAGATACTGTGAGATATTGCTCGCCGGCCGTTGTGATGGCAACCGTGAAGTGTTGACGGCGCCGCTCGCCGTCAACACTGCCCATGCGCGGGATAGAGCGGTGAATGCTGGGATATCAGCATTCACCGAATCCCGGAAGTATTTGCTTGTGGGCTTCACAGTGCCCACAAGCAAGATGAAACCTTACAGGACGATTTTTTATAAATACTTATTTAAGGCCGAATGTGCATGCGGATGCCTAGAAATTTCAGAGACGTGAGTACACTGTTAATAATGTTAATAGCAGTAGATGCACAGGTAAAAAAAAAAAAAACGATTTCCCGCGGAACCCCCGCTTTAAGTGGTTAAAGTGTCACTAACCCACATCATAAAAAAAACAATAAATAGTATATGCTGTTTATACTCACTCAGCCACTATGAGATTGATTTTCTGTATTCTGCAAAAAACCTGGTTGAGCTTGCTGTTCTCTATCTCCACCTTCTGTCCATGTCCCCAATTCAGCTAGGGATTTTGCAGCTATAGTGGCAACTCTGCACATGCTCAGTTTTCAGTGAGTTTATTTCTCCCTATCACATCAGAGCATTTCCTCCCTATCACATCAGTGCAGCCCATGTGACTATGGAGTTACACATGTGGGCGTATACACACAGTAGTAAATGACAGCCCACTCCCTCCCTCCTCCTCCGTGCCTACTAACCAGCTATACACAATGGGGGTGGGATATTACATGTAGATTATTGGTGGCTTCAACTCCCTCTTATTCTAAGACACAGGCTGGAGGGCGTGACACAGCCTGTGACTGCCAGAAATCCACCCACACCATGTTACTTCCACAAATTAATAAAGATTTGATTTCAAATACTGTATATATTTGTATGCCAATTTAAAACAACATTTTAAACAACATTTATAAACAACATTTATAAATTTTTACTCTGTACAGTATTCCAACGGCTGTTTTTTTTTTAAACATGTGACCAGCAGCAGAGGACTCTTCCAGCTTCTGTTTCCCTGCAGACAGGCTGGGAATGATCTGGGTCATGTGACAGCTGTTTATTGATTAGCAAAAAGGTACTTAGATTTTCTTATAATTACATTGCCATTATCCACATACAAACATAGAAGGGATAATGTAAATTAAACAGTGCGGGCTAGATTCAGGTAGCTGCGCCCCTTCTTACGGCGGCGCAGCGTATCGTATTTACGCTATGCCGCCGCAACTTACAGGAGCAAGTGCAGTATTCACAAAGCACTTGCTCCATAAGTTGCGGCGGCGTAGCGTAAATGGGGCCGGCGTAAGCCTGCGTAGTTCAATAGTGGAAGGGGGGGCATGTTTTATGCTAATATGTGATGACCTGACGTGATTGACGTGTTTTACGAACGGCGCATGCGCCGTCCGTGTACATATCCCAGTGTGCATTGCTCCAAATGACGTCGCAAGGACGTCATTGGTTTCGACGTGAATGTAAATTACGTCCAGCCCTATTCGCGAACGACTTACGCAAAAAACGCAAAAAATTCTAATTACGAAGCGGGAATGACGTCCATACTTAACATTGGCTGCGCCACCTAATAGCAGGAGCAACGTTATGCCGAAAAAGCCTTACGCAAACGATGTAAAAAACTACCGCCGGGCGCAAGTACGTTTGTGAATCGGCGCAACTAGGTAATTTGCATACTCTACGCCGAAAACGACGGAAGCGCCACCTAGCGGCCAGCGTGAGAATGCACCCTAAGATACGACGGCGTAAGAAACTTATGCCAGTCGTATCTTAGGCTAATGTCGGCGTATCTTGCTTTCTGAATACAGAAAGAAGATACACCGGCGCAGCTTTGAATTACGCCGGCGTAAATCGTTGCTGAATCTAGCCCTGCTAGGTAGATTCACAAAGAGTTAGGCCGGCTTATCTACAGATAAGCCGACCTAACTCTGAATCTAAGCCGGCCTATGTTTAAGTGTATTCTCAAACAGAGATACACTTAAACATACCTAAGATAGGCTGGCTTGCGCCATTCTATCTTAGGTTGCAATGTTTCTTTTGGCCGGTAGATGGCGCTTCCTTTGCGGCCGGCCTAGATTATGTAAATGAGGGGATACGCCGATTCCCGACGATTTACGACCGTACGCCGGGCCTACACCGTCGAGTTACGTCGTTTCCGTACGCGATAGGTCGCCTAAAGTTATTCCACCTATGAGGTGGAATAACAATGTTAAGTATGGCCACCGTTCCCGCCGCGAGGTTCGAATTTTATATGTCGTTTGCGCAAGTCGTCCGCGAATCAGGATTTACGTCGTTTACATACGCTTCGAAATCAATAGGCCCGTACGGCCTACTTAGCCGCAATGCGCACTGGGAAATGTAGTCGCCCGGTGCATGCGCAGTGTAAAAAACGTCAAAAAACATGAGGTCAAACCTCATTTCAATACTACACGCCCCCCTCCCAGTAATCTGAATTAGGCGCGCTTACGCCCGCTCGTTTTAGGCTACGCCGCCGAAAATTTGAAGGTAAGTGGTTTGAGAATCACTTCTAACCTAAATAATTTACGGCGGTGTAGCCTAAAAAGAGTAGGCTAGGCCGTCCTAATTTTAGGCGCCCCTACGTGAATCTACCCACTGCGTGTTTAGTATGGATGTTAAATGTGCTTAAAAGGAATCTGTCACTAGAATAAACGGCAATATGGAGTAGGAATGCCAGAAGATGACAGTAAATATAACTGCCATAGAAAACCTCTTCCTCTGTAGCCGAGACACTCCCTGCCTTGAAGACTGTGCAATTGCAGATTCTATTATGCAAAGCCGCGCATCCCTCATCCAACACTGAAACATGGAGTTTGTAAAGAAGAAACAAATAAAATAAATATACAAAGTACCTCTGAAAAATTGCAGTAATCTACAAATGAGATTTAAAAAGAAGTTGAATTTGATTATGTTGCATGAATGCAAAAAGATAAACAAAAATAGTAAAATTAAAACCAAATTCCAATAAAGAAATAAAAAATATTAACATTTGTGCCTGCCACTGCAACCTGAAATAGGGATAATGGTTATCCCCTGGGACTGAGTTCATATATAGCTGTACAACTCCATATAACCACCATAAATACAATAGGCATATACAGGATCCAAAACAAGTCATTCATTTATCTTAACAGTGAAAGGAACCATAGGCAAAACTTTTTCTTTTTCCATTTTTTCAAGTCACAGCGCCGGAGCCGCGATACAAGGAAGTGAGATGGTGGAGGAGAGGACGGAGGGCCGCTGCGGGGGTTCAACCTCAGTTAAATACTGTATTTTATTGGCGTATAACACTCACTTTTTTACCCTGAAAATAGAGGGTAAACTGTGTCTGCGTGTTATACGCAGGGGGCTGTGCAAAGTTTTTTTCCTGAAACTTCCCTCTTAAAGTTAGGGTGCGTGTTATACGCCGATAAATACGGTAATTCACAATGAGCTAGTATGCCATACTAGCTCATTATGCCTTTTTCTTGCAGTGTGTATTTTTCTTCTTTTTTTTTTGGTAGGTTTACTTCCTCTTTAACAATGTAACTAGTGGTGTACACCAAGACTCTGTACTAGGTCCTGTGCTATTTAATCTCTATATAAATGATATAAGTCAAGGTTTGTTGGGCAAGGTATGTCTTTTTACTGATGACACAAATGTGTGTAATATGGTTGCTTTCCCTGGAGGTGTCTATAACATGGAACATTACTGGAAGATTGGTCAAAGCAGCGGAGACTGCAATTCAATGTTTCTAATTGTAAAATTTACAAAAGAAGACCCTCTTGTACAAGTACAACATTGGGGGGGTACAGAGTTAGCCAGCACTACAGAGGAAAAAGATTTTGGGGTACTTATTTCAGATGATTGCAAAAGAGCAAACAGTGTGACCAGGCAGCAGGAAATGCGAATAGAATGCATCCCTGGCAGGTGTAAGGGTGTGCCAGTGTGCCCATTAATGCAGCCTCATGCTATTAACAATCACCACCTGCCTCCCCATGACATAAGACTCCCCTCCTGCCTCCGCAGTCAGTATCCACCATGTTACAGTGCTTGATCCCTGTCATGACTTTACAACAAAAGTCTGAGCCACTGACTGTCTGTCCCGCCGGGCCGGCAGTAGTTTTTCTTGGCCGTGCCGAGTGAGACAGAGAGGCCCCCCCCCTACCGTGCGTTCCACTCCAGCCTGTGGTGGCCGTGGAAAGAAACCGGAAGGGACATGGACGTGTGACGCAATGATGCTTAAATCACCGCCATAGGTCCTGCGGCCTGGCAACAGTGACAAATTCTACTGTGGGAGTGCTCATGGCGCATTGCTCTGCTCCCTGATGATGCTAAAGCCTCGTACACACAATCGGATTTTCATCAGACAAATCGTAGGACTTTTGTCCAAAGGGCGTTGGCCAGAAACTGGTCTTGCATACAAACGGCAAAGAATTGTCAGCCAACAAACACAAAACAATGTGTTTTTTCAGCTCTTTAGCGCCAAATTCTGCTAATGTTGTGCTATGGTGAGTATTGCTTCCGAGCATGCGTGTTTGTACTTTGGAGTTTTGTCCGACGGACTTCTATCCACGATCAGAAAATCCGACAACACACAATTGTTGGCAGAAAATTTTAAAGCATGCTATCCAACATTTGTCTGTGGAAAATCCATCAACAATTGTCCGATGGAGCGTACAAACGGTAGGATTTTCCACCAACAGTCTGCCATCACACAATTCCCGACGGAAAATCCGATCGTGTGTACGAGGCTTTAGAATTGGCCAGAAAAGCTTGTGGATCTTGATCATGTGATGTGGGAAACGTCACGCCTCCCATAGACACTTAGTGTCCAGCTGTCCAGCACCCGCACACTCTTAAAGGAATCTTGGGGGGGGGGGGGTGCCCCCTTATTCTCCTATATAGATCTGTATATCACTAGAGGAATCACCAGCAAGAGGAAGGAGGTCCCGATTCCTCTATATAGATCTTTAATGAGAACTCATTTAGAATACTGTGTTCTGGAGACCTCACTTACACAAGATATTAATAATATAGAAGGAGTCCAGAGACGGGTAATAAAAATAGAGAAAGGTGGGGGGTACAGACTGAAGTGTCAGAGGAGATCCATGGCTGGTGACACTTCTATAACAGGCTGAATGGAATATATTCTAGATTTGATGACAACTGGAAATACTGACCTCTCCTCCAGGGACCCGCTGTTCCTCCTCACACTGTCTATAGAAATAAGGAGCAGACCGGAGGATACACGTGTTCTGTACAAACTATACAGTCCATTCGCATTCTCCAATACAACGCGGTTACCGTGGCAACCATTACACGGTGCAGCACTCTAATACTTCCCCCTTCAGCCTCACACAGACGTTCCGGCCAAGTCTGGGAGGCTCTGTACATGTATTTCCGGGAAGAAGGGGAAGCGGCGACACTGTGGAAGGTAAGTTTGGCCTGGTTGGAGGGGAAGAGAAGGGCGGGGGGTGACGCCTGTCATAGTGCCATCATAGGCTGGGACATCCGTGGACAGAGCTGGGATGATGGAGGTTTACAGAACACCGAGCTATGAGGGAGGTGTACAGGGGGGTATGGAGGGACCATTCTGTATGTGAGGGAGACCACAGAGCATGAGAGGGGAGCAGTACTGATAATACATAGGCCTCAGCTGGGCCACATTTATATTGTATGCAACCCAGGCCTGGGACTGCCAGCTATTGCCACAGTCCAGTAGTGCCAGCTATTGCCACAGTCCAGTAGTGCCAGCTATTGCCACGGAGCCAAAGTCCAGTAGCACTAGACATTGCCACAGGGCCACGGTCCAGTAGCACTAGACATTGCCACGGTCCAATAGTACCAGGCATTGCCACAGTCCAGTAGTACTAGGCATTACCATAGTGTTACACATCCAGTAGTACTAGGCATTGGCAAGGGCTATACTCCAGTAGTACCAGACATTGTCACAGTCCAGTAGTACCAGGCATTGCCACTGGGTCACAGTCTATTAGTACTAGGCATGGCCACGGTCCAGTAGTACCAGGCATTGCCACGGGTCACAGTTCAGTAGTACCAGGCATTGCCACGGGGGCCACAGTCCAGTAGTACCAGGCATGGCCACGGTCCAGTAGTACCAGGCATGGCCACGGTCCAGTAGTACCAGGCATGGCCACGGTCCAGTAGTACCAGGCATGGCCACGGTCCAGTAGTTCCAGGCATAGCCACGGTCCAGTAGTACCAGGCATTGCCACGGGCCATGGTCCAGTAGTACCGGGCATTGCCACTGGGCCACGGTCTAGTAGTACCAGGTATTGCCACTGGGCCACGGACCAGTAGTACCAGGCATTGCCACTGGGCCACGGACCAGTAGTACCAGGCATTGCCACTGGGCCACGGACCAGTAGTACCAGGCATTGCCACTGGGCCACGGTCCAGTTGTACCAGGCATTGCCACTGGGCCACGGTCCAGTAGTACCAGGCATTGCCACGGTCCAGTAGTACCAGGCATTGCCACTGGGCCACGGTCCAGTAGTACCAGGCATTGCCACTGGGCCACGGTCCAGTAGTACCAGGCATTGCCACTGGGCCACGGACCAGTAGTACCAGGCATTGCCACTGGGCCACGGTCCAGTAGTACCAGGCATTGCCACTGGGCCACGGTCCAGTAGTACCAGGCATTGCCACTGGGCCACGGACCAGTAGTACCAGGCATTGCACTGGGCCACAGTCCAGTAGTACCAGGCATTGTCATGGGTCACAGTTCAGTAGTACTAGGCATTGCCACAGATCAGTGTTGGTATTACTAAGCATTAACTCATGTGTGCCCCATACAACATGATACTGCCCCCTATTCAACAGGACACAAATCAATTGTCATCTAACACGTGAGACCTCTGAGCATACCCTTTCCAACATGACACTAATAAATGCCTATTCAACACAGCACTAACCCATGAGTGTGCCCAGTTCAGCGTGACTCATTTACCATGATGGAGACCCACAAATGTGGTAAAAACATGGCACTAACCCCCTGCGGCTTTTATCAAGTTTTATTGTGTCCAGTTTTCACTGTTTAGACCTTGCCTTGGGTCATTGTCCAGTAGTACTAAGCATTTTCAAGGGTCAGCATCCAGTAATAGTAGGCATTATCATGGGTTGGCATTCAGTAGTAGGCGGCATTGTCGATGTCAAGTTGTACAAGGCATTATCATAGGGCAGCATGTAGTAGGACTAAGCCTTGGCATGGGTCACTGTTCTGTTTTTTTCCACACTTGTCTGTCTGATTGGTGTTGAATGGGGCATGGTTATGGGTCAGTGTCCTCTTGGACAGAGCATACTTGCGAGTCGCCCTTGTGTAACTTATGGGTCAGTGTTATGTAATATCAGGAACACAGACAGGTGTCATGATATGATATATAGTGTATGGCTTCCAGTTTAGTTAGACATTGACTGGGGCACAGCTTGTGGGTTAGCTTTAAGTACATGGACCCAAGTTGTCAGTCTGAGAGTTTGCTTGTTTTTATTTTTCAAGGTTTTGAGATGTCCCGTGTTCCTCTCGGAAAAGTCCTACTTAGAAATGTCATACGACATACAGACGCCCATAACAAGGTAAATATGATTTCATTGTATAATACTGGCTACTCGAATCGCCTCTAAACGACCCTGTCTACCTGTACTGTCCAGAATAGATTATTTTTTCTTTTATTTGGGTGACTTTTTTGTCAAAATAAACATACTAGCCTATCATTTTGCTAATGTCATGCCAATTAGGAAACTGATCAAAATCTGATTGGCGTGGTTTGCTGCATTTTTATAATAGCTGTTGCTTTTACTGCCTTATATTAGGATCACAGGTTTAAAAGGTATGTAGAGGTAAATTTTTTTATTATTATTATTTTTTTTAAATAACAATCATGTTATACTTACCTCCAATGTGCAGCTCGTTTTGCACAGAGTGGTCCCGAACCTGGTCTTCTGGGGTCCCTCGGCGGCTGTCTCTGGTCCTCCCCACAAGAACTTTCCACCTTCATACGAGCGAGCTTGCATGGTGATGAGTTCTTGCGGGCGCGCTCCTGTGATACAGCCTTTATCACTCGGCCCTGGCGCGCCGCATCATTGGATGTGATTGACAGCAGCGCCAGCCAATGGCTGCACTGCTTTTAATCAACCAATGAATGAGCGAGCCGAGAAGCCTGGCCGAGAAGCAAGCATGTTCACGGCGCAGGACTTTCGAGGGGCAGATAAGTAAATGGGGGGGCCGCTAATCCGCAGATGTTTTTTCACCTTAATGCATTAAAGCGGAGGGTGGAACTCCGCTTTTAAGATGAAACAACTTTTACCTTTACAACCCCTTTAGTTTCAACTCCAAGCCGGCCCAATCAAGAGATATATATATATATATATATATATATATATATATATATATATATATATATATATATATATATATATATATATATATATATATATATATATATATATCTCTTCCCGTCTGCTTTTGGAATTGAAGTGAGTTGGGCTGATGACGTTGTAGACGAAACGTACGTCGAGGCAGTACCTGGGCACGCACAGCTATCAACTTCCGGTCCCGCTGGTTCTCTGACGCCAGAGGTGGAACGCATGCCAGCTTCCCCAGCGAGGACCCATCTTCCATGACCTTAAGCCGTACAGCCTCAGTGCCGGGATACGGGCACCGTTCCAAGTAATGAGCCACTCGGCACTGTGTATTTTATTTGTTTTATTAAATGGTATTACACTATGGCGGTCTCTTCTTTTCTTTGTCACGCTTTATGACGTCCAAGTCAAGCTGAACTAAAGGAACCTAGCTGCCATATTCTGTCAATTGTGACACAAGCTACTATTGACCTCTTTTTAACTAAATAGGTCAACGACATCTGGTAAGGTGCCATCCTTTAAAGCACGTTTGTGGTGTACCTTAATTGGTGAAGGTGGAAATCCCCTTTTTTATTGCACAAGCGCGAATTGAAGTTTCTTTAAGCACCTGTTACTCATCCATTACATTTATATGGACACTTAATTCTAGATTCTTTTCTATATGGACTTATTTGTTTATGATCTATGTATGGAATTGTTTTGTTAATTACACGTGGCTTACAATCCACCATATGGGTGGTATTTTTGGCCACTGCACGGTATTATTGTTGGCACATATATAATTCTAATAATTTATATATAAGTTTATGCATCTTTAGTTAGTATTAACTTAGCGCCCCCTGTATTGCTATATTCAACCTTTTCTGTACCCCGCTAGGAAGATGATGGGTTCAGTTCACTAGATCCTCCTTTTGGAGCAAAATGCTTAGTCGGCCACAGAGTGCTATAGAGGTCCATGGCTTGTCCCTGCATGCAGTCTTCCCAAGGAAGTAGATGGCAATTTGTGAGGTAAATCGGGGCTTCTGCCCACCTGGGTGCCCAGTGTGCTTTTTCACTTCAATCCTTTGAGGTTTGCTAAACAGCACTGGCTTTGATTTTGTAATCACTTTAAAGGGTTACAACCAGTTCCTCTGGATATCTCCAGATGTATCATCAATCTTGCCCTTCTCTCCAGATCTTGTTGGGTATAGCAATTAAAACTGCACAATCCTGCGCAAAAAAAAAAAAAGTTGTCATCATCATGCTTTATCTCTTTCAAATTACTCCTTATTAAAATATTGCAAAATTTACACTCACCAGCCAGTGCACTGTGTATACTCCGTGCACACCAGTATTTTCACCTATCAAGGTATAGCCCCCTTAAGGCCTGAGGATGCTTAAGAAAACCACAGTTTGGTCACTTCCAATTTTGTGCGACAACGCCATTGGCTTCTGCCGAAGCGTTTCATCGCTATCCAATGTAATTTCCTCATGGGTACCTTTTTTAAAAGAAAATAGATATACACGCTCTGGGCCCATAGTGAATGGACACAGACGTTGCGCCCTTCCTGCTCTGCAGTCGAAGTGGTTCTAAAGGCTTAAGGTTTTTACCTTTTTTTTTTTTTTTATAATGGAAGAAAGAGTAAATCGCGCTAACCTTAACACTAAAAATAGTGACATATAATGTATGACACCAATATTCAATTGATGAGAATTAACCCATACTTTGACTTGGTGCAAAATTGTGAAAAACTTATGACGGTGACTCCACAAAAAACTAATACAAAAAGGTGCAAAGAATTCTGAAATATTTAACACCAATGATCAAATAATGAGAATAAACCCATGCATGAAAAATTGTGAAATAAGAATATAAGTGAGTCTACAAAAATATAATACAAGAGTGAAATAAATAAATAATGAAAAATAAAAAGTTACTTAAATTGATGGATATCAACAAATGAATTATTTGAACCACATATAAATTGTTGTAATAAGAAATTAGTGTCCAAAGGTGGACGAAGTATTTAATTTACTTTTTTATTTTTCATTATTTATTTTTTTCACTCTTATATTTTTGTAGGCTCACTTATATTCTGATTTCATAATTTTTCATGCATGGGTTTATTATCATTATTTGATCATTGGTGGTAAATATTTCAAAATTCTTTGCACCTTTATTTTAGTTTTTTGTGGAGTATGGGTTAATTCTCATCAATTGAATATTGGTGTCGTACATTATATGTCACTATTTTTAGTGTTAAGGTTAGCGAATTGACTCTTTCTTCCATTGTTTAAAATTTTTGTATTTATGTTATACATAATAATTGCAGCCTCCGTACATTAGCTGATTTTACATATTCCATTTTTTTGTTTTGTTTTTTCATTCCTTAGTGCGGTTTCTTTTTCAATTTTTACCTTTTTATGCATGAAGGAAAAAAAACCTTCTCTGTGCAGCAGCCCCCCAATACTTACCTGAGCCCCATCCTGATCCAGCGTTATGCAGTGGGCTCCCACTTTTGTCGATTAAAGCCAATGAGGAGAGAGAGAGGGGGTGGGGCTAAGCCATATCTCTGTGTGTGTGTGAATGGACATGCAGAGTCGTTGCAGTGGGAGCACTCAAGCATGCTCGTTCCTGAGCAAGCTGCTTGTTCTGGGGGGCACTAGGCAAGCGAGAGGGGCCAGGAGCATCGACTGGCAAAACCACTACACAGAGCAGGAAAGTATGACATGTTTGTTATTTAAAAAAAGCATTTAATATCACTTAAGGTTGCAACGGTTCATTTGGAGATACAGTATACCTCACTACACTTGACAGATCATAGGTGCAAGGGGACTGGGTCTGTGATCTCTGCCAGCTCTTGTCCAGCTTACCGTTCAGAAAAGGTCTGTAACACCCCCCTAGAGGATACTGAGTCGCTAGCCACCTCGGGAACCTCCTCCTACCCTTTCATGTTCTTTCTCCTCCTCATATTTATCCAAGGAAGAATTTGCTACAGCTGTGACTGAGATTTTGATGAAGGTCTGCACTCTTTTGGAGGCTGTAGACCACAGGGGGCAAAGTGAGCTCCCTCATCCTAACTTCTCCTACCAGAGTCTCCCTCTTATCTTCCTCTGTCCCTTACATACCTAATATGAAGAACTGGAGGGGGGGAGCAAAAGTACCTTTCCGCCACAGAAAAAGAAGGCTAAACCAGCAAAGCTCAAATATCAGCCTTAACCCCTTAAGGACCGCCTCACGCCGATTTACGTCGGCAGAATGGTACGGCTGGGCACAATCACGTACATATACATTGCCCTTTAAGAGCCCAGCCGTGGGTCACACGCACCGCCGCCGGCGGGCTCGCGACCTGATCCTGAGCTCCGTGACCGCGGACCCGGTCGCCCCCAGTGTCCCACGATCGGGTCACAGAGTTGAAGAACAGGGAGAGGTAAGTGTAAACAAACCTCTCCCTGTGCTTCCTAGTGAGCCTGTCACTGATCGTCTGTTCCCTGTCATAGGGAACGACGATCAGTGACGTCACACGCCCAGCCACGCCCCCCTACAGTAAGAAACACACATTAGGTCACACTTAACCCCTTTAGCACCCCCTAAAGGTTAACCCCTTCACTGCCAGTGTTATTTTCACAGTAATCGGTGCATTTTTATTGCACTGATCGCTGTTAAAATGACAATGGTCCCAAAATAGTGCCAAAGTCATGATAAAAATCACTAATCGCCGCCATTACTAGTAAGAAAAAATTATTAATAAAAATGCCACAAGACTATCCCCTATTTTGCGCAAACCAATCAATAAACTTTTTATTTTTTTGGTAAAATATGTAGAAGTGTAGAAGAATACGTATCGGCCTAAACTGAGGAAAAAAAATGTTTATATATATATATATATATATATATATAATCTTTTGGGGATATTTATTGTATCAAAAAGGAAAAAATATTGCATTTTTTTTTTTTTTTTTTTTTTTTCAAAATTGTCTCTCTATTTTTGTTTATAGCGCAAAAAAAAAAACCTGCAGAGGTGATCAAATACCACCAAAATAAAGCTCTATTTGTGGGGAAAAAAAGTACGCCAATTTTGTTTGGGAGCCACGTCGCAAGACCACGCAATTGTCGGTTAAAGCGACGCAGTGCTGAATCGCAAAAAGGGGCCTGGTCCTTTAGCTACAAAATGGTCCGGGGCTTAAGTGGTTAAGGGTTCTTTGTGAGGTTGCCTATTTCTCCATCCCCTTAGTTGAAGGCCTTTGTGTAGAGCATCACTTATATTGTCCTTCCTGTGTTGTGTGATCACCAGTGACTTGGGATCTCAACCTGGTTCAGTCGGCTTTTCAGAGGCCATCCTTCAAATGTAGGGATATTCCCCTGTTAATTCTTACTTGCAAGGTTGCCTTTCTCATTACCATCACTTCTGTGAGGTGTGTTTTTTTGGTTGGCAGCTTCGACTTGTAATTTTCTTCTGTCTGCAGAATTGGAGGATTGCGGAACCGGGTGAGATCGGATGAACATCCGCTGACACCCGCAATCTCATAGGGACCAATGTATGTCCCTTTTTCATTCATAAACGGATGGATGAAAAAGCGGACATTCGGTCCGCCCGTGTGAAAGAGCCCTTACTGTGCCTTTTGACCTCTTTTCCTTGCTATGATTCCTTTTCCCACTTTTTTTTTTTTTTTAAATCAGAAAAATAGTTTATTGTGCCAAAAAATATAAGACATGGAGTCAGGTACATGAATATAGATCAGCATTCAGAGCATTGTACAAAGCATCATCACACAGGTATTAGTACCATACATTTGCCAGAACCGTAGCACCTGAAAAAATAGCATTATTGTCAATAGCACAATTAACACAGTGTCGAGAAGGCGAGAACCGCCTCACCCTCCCACACAACCAAACACTTGGCCAACGGGCCATGCCCAGAATTCCGCGTTCCGCAATCCGCCCAAATAATTGTAACAACTGCCTGTCCTTGGTGTGTGTTCTCGTATCCACATTATAATGTTCTTTATCACAGACACTGCTATAGACACTCAGTTCTAGTCCCGGGGGGAGAATGTCACCTACATCTGCAACAACCGAGTCATAATCAGTCTCGGAGGTGCCAATCCAGGCGTCTCCAGCCAGGGCTGCCAAATGGAATTGAATTTCTTGGACGCATTTCTGTGCTGATATGTATAATGTTCCCTCACAATAATGAGGTTCACTTGGTCTATCCACTGTTTTTTGGTCGGGACATGTGGGGACAACCAGAATCTAGCTATCTGTTTCCTTGCTAAATATAGGAGTCTGATCACTGCGATATTAACTGGAGGAGGGTACACCTCCTCATCCACCGCACCCAATATGCATATCATTGGGTCCAGCGGGACCCTAACCTGGAACACCGAGGAGATCACCTCCGTGACACTCCTCCAGAACCGATGCAGCTTGGGACAGCGCCACATTAAGTGAATAAGCGATCCCTCCTCCCCGCATAGTTTGGGACACAGAGAAGAGTCCCTCCTGCCCCATCGGAACAGCTGAATGGGTGTGCGGTAAACCCTGTGTAACAGAAACAGGTGAGACAATCTATGCGATTGTGAAACTGAGGTCAAAGGCCCCGCTTGTAAGCAGGATTCCCATGTCTCACCGTCAATGTCCCCCAGGTCCTCCGCCCAGCCTCTCCTACATGGTAGGGTCTCTGGATTTTGAATGGATGATAAAAGGGAGGAATACACATGAGATATCATGCCCTTTTTGTCTTTACCATGGAAGACATCTGTTATCAACCTGTGACTGGATAGTCGCAAAACAGATGTCCGACCCTGGGCCTGTAAAGCATGCCTGAGCTGTAAGTATCTGTAGAATTGATGTCTAGGTAAATCAAACTCATTTTGTAGGTCTTGAAATGACTTAAGTGTGTCATTATGGTAGATTTGAGCAATGTTCTGGATCCCTGCTAATTTCCAGGATATAAAGCCCTCAAGGCTGGACACTTCTGTCAGATTTAGATTATCCCACAAAGGGGTGTCCGCAAGAAATCCCGAAACGCCCACAGTCGCCTTAACCATGGACCACAATTTTCCAAGGAGGACAACCGTGGGTGCTGCTCGTGGAAGGTGTGGGAACCCCGCCTCCAAACAAGCCAAAACCGACGCATTCCCGGACCCACCCCGCAACAACGTGTCAATAGAATCCCTGCTATTAATCCGCCCCATACCACATAGGTGCTGCATTTGGGAAGCTAAAAAGTAAAATTTGGGATTGGGTACAGCCGCACCCCCTTGGTCTTTGCCGTATTGCAGTGTAGACAAACGGATACGGGCGACTTTCTTTTTCCAGATTAATGATCTAAACAAGGAATCAATCCGGGTAAACCACCGACGGGGTATCCACTGAGGGGAGTTATGCATAATGTATAGAAGCTGGGGGCCCCACACCATTTTAATTAAATTGATTCGTCCTATCACGGACAGCGGGAGTTTACACCAGGTATTGCAAGTCGACTGCAAGCGCTTAAAAAGGGGTAGTAAATTTTCTTCTAAATATTTCTGTGAATTTACTGAAACCTGAACCCCCAAATACTTAAAGGATTCCACCACTTGTAGGGATCCTGCAACCACCGGCAGCAATCCGATCGGGCCATCCACGGGCAAAAGAACGGACTTGCTCCAGTTGATCGAGAACCCCGACAAGGAGCCAAAGTGTTGGATCAACTCCATAGCCGCTGTGAGGGAAGTGCCTACATCTCCCAGATACAATAGGGTATCATCCGCATAGAGTGAGATCTTCTCTATGTGTTCGCCTCTCTGGAATCCAGCTATCGAAGGGGAGGACCGTACCAACGCCGCCAGCGGTTCCAGGGCCAGTGCAAAAAGCAGGGGTGACAAAGGGCACCCCTGCCTTGTGCCTCTATACAAAGGGAAGGGGTCCGTGAGGTCCCCATTCACCCGTAGCCTGGCCGTGGGGGCAGCGTATAGCAGGCGCACCCATTTGATAAAATTCTTGCCTAACCCAAAGCGATCCAAAACCTCCCACAGATAGGGCCATTCGACGCTGTCAAAAGCTTTGGCAGCGTCTAATGACAGGATCGCTCTCTGTCCTTCATTGTCAGCAGGTATCTGTAAGTTCAGGAAAAGGCGCCTAATATTAATAGCCGTAGATCGGGAGGGGATGAAACCCGACTGATCCGTGTGTATGAGTTTATTTATAACTTTCGCTAGCCTTGTGGCCATCACTCTGGCCAATAGTTTAACGTCAGTCGTCAACAATGATATAGGTCTATAAGAATCTGCCCACTGGGCGTCTTTACCCGGCTTCAGTAGCAGTACTATTATGGCCTCGTTCATAGATTGAGGCAGGGAGCCTCGCTCAAATGCATCTACGAATACCTCTTTCAACAGGGGCATCAGTTCATCTGAGTATCGCCCATAAACCTCCGCCGGCAAGCCATCCGAGCCCCTTTTCCCACTTTAACTAAGACTTTGTCTTACTATCTTTATGTCCTGCATCTAAACACCCTAAGAAGGTTTCTCCATATTGTGGGTCATGCTGTTCAAGATTACCCTTTAGCTACAACCCCGTTGTGTCAGGCAACGCCCCCAAAGGCCTCTGCAAGAGTCGGCCAGTTCTGGTTACACTATTGCCAGGTAGATTCGATAACTCCTCCATTCAGGCTTATGACCTTTTAGGTCATTTTACTTGATTTGCTAGTCCTTAGGATTTTTGGCATCAGGCTTCGGTTACTTGGATCTGCAAAGCTGCCTGGTCCTTGGTTCACATGATTAAGTTTTACTAGGTGGGCATCCAGGCTTCAGTGGAGGCCAACTTTGGTTGTAGTGTTCTTCAACTGGTCCTTTTTAGAGGAAATTTTTCCATAAAGAGAAGCAAAAGCAACTAAAAAATATCAACCAGTTTATCAAAATGGCAGCTTTATAGGCTGAGATGGGGTCACCTCTGAGTGATCAGTGTACATTGCAAGTATTTTGACACACTTTACTGCACATTCACAGCAGAAACAGCTAGGAAGGAATAGCTCTTTGTTAGGTTATGTCTTGTGCATGACTGATTATTAATGGGTGTGACTTTTTAATTTTTGACCAGCTGATGCACTTGCAGTGCTCTAATCTGGATAGTGACAGGGTCTGCATTCCTTTTTGAACCAACTAATTCTTTAGGAGTATCCTGCCAAAATGAAAATTTTTGTTGCAGAGGATGCCTAAAATCTGACTTGTATCTTAGTGCAGACATCTGGGAAGATCAATGAGCCAATCACACGGGCAGAAAGTTATGTCACTGGGTCCATTCCATACACAGTGGACATATTTCATTGAATTTTACAGAAAATTACAGTGCTACAGTTTGGAAAATAAATATAATCTTTAAAAAAAAAAAATCAAATATGACCTGTGTCTCAATTGTATATATTATTTTTATTTACAATACTTTTTCCCAATAAAGTGGAGTTGCCCTTTAATTACAGTTTAATGTGTTGAACAACATAAAAAGGCATTTGGTTATTATTTCTGATGATATTGAGATGCAAAAGCGAAAGACAGAGTACTGCTAAATAAAGTGCAGACTAATACAGCAGAGGGCCATGCAGCTAGATGAAGTGAAATCTGACTAACATTGAATTAAATTGATTTGTGTTGCAATAATATATGTTAAATCAAAGGGTCCGGATTTTCTTCTTAATAGTGTTTTTGACCTTTACATTTACAGTAAGCCTACATTATAGAATAGTTCACTTGCTTTCTTCTGCTTGCTGCCATTGTCTTACTTTAAAAGCTGAACTACAGGATTTGTAAAAAATAAAAAAACAAATAGCTAGATTTACAAAGCGTTAAACCGGCGTATCAGTAGATATGCCGTCGTAACTCTGAATCTAAGCCGTCGTACATTTCAGTGTATTCTCAAATTGAGATACACTTAAATGTAGCTAAGATACGACTGCCTGCGCCGTCGTATCTTAGCTGTCTAGTTCCGCCGGCCGCTAGGGGCGTGAACGCTGATTTACGCCTAGAATGCGTAAATCAGCGAGATACGCCTATTCACGAATGTACGCTTGCCCGTCGCAGTAAAGATACGCCGTTTACGTAAGGCGTTTTCAGGCGTAAAGTTAGTCCAACAAAAAGCTGGCCTAGCCAATGTTAAGTATGGACGTCGTTCCCGCGTCGAATTTTGAAAAATGTACGTTGTTTGCGTAAGTCGTCTGTGAATGGGGCTGGACGTAATTTACGTTCACGTCGAAACCAATATGTCCTTGCGGCGTACTTTGGAGCAATGCACACTGGGATATGTCCACGGACGGCGCATGCGCCGTTCGTTAAAAACGTCAATCACGTCGGGTCATGGTTTATTTACATAAAACACGCCCACCTCTTCACAATTTGAATTAAAAACATTTACGCTACGCCGCCGTAACTTAGGAGGCAAGTGCTTTGTGAATACAGCACTTGCCTCTCTGACTTACGGCGGCGTAGCGTAAATATGATACGCTACGCCGGCTCAAAAATACGCCGCCCTACGTGAATCCAGCAGAAAGGAAACTTGCTAGCTTCTGTATTGTGCTTTATAATGTCAGTGTGTGACTGCTTGCTTAAAAGAAGGCAGGAGAGACCTTGGGGGGACTTGCATTGAAGAAGCCTCTTGGAGAAAGGGATAAGGTAAGTATTACCCTTATTCCTCTACCCTAAGACTGAATGAGCATTAACCCTTGCAGTGTTGGAAACCAACTGCCATGATAAAAAAAATAGTTTTGTTCTGGAGTGGGGCACTTATATCTATTTTCCTTTCACTTTGGACAGATCCAGGAAGAAACAGAAATGTGGAAAATCCGAGAAATGGAAAAGCAGCCTGACACTCACAGAACAAAGAAAAGAGCATCACCAGATCCAAACAGGTCAGCAGGTCACTATGAAAGTATTACCAATTTAAGAGCTGTATTGACAGCTGCTGTACTAGGTTACAGACATTTTTTCTTGGGTGCAGTGCACACCAATGCATTTAACCTTGGGTAAATAAGAACAAGGCCCCTTTCACACAAAGAGAGCAGCTTTGCTTATGCAGAGCGTACATGGACACAGCCTGCTTTGCTCTATGAGCAGCTGGATGAAGATGGACCAGCTCTCCATTTACACCCAGCTGCCCTCCGATCTTAACTGACCAACCAGAGGGAAACAGATTCCCTTCCACTTGTTTGTGTGTGTGTGTGTGTGTGTGTGTGTGTGTGTGTGTTTTTTTTTATTTTTTTATGCTGGATCGGACCTGGAGGTAGCCTGGTGTAAATGAACACAAGTTAATTTACATCCGGCTCTCCATAGAGGAGAATGGAGGTTCCAATCGGGTCCGGCTGAAAAACAGACAGCCGATCCCGATCAGACCTTCCATTATCCATTGGCGCATGCTCTAGTTGATGCCAGTCCCTCTATACAGCTAAAAACTTCTGATAAACAGTATGGTTCCCATTCTGGCTTCCAGGTAAAATAGGACTGCGTGAGGAGAAAAAAAAAGCAGATTACCAGCCTCTGTGAAAGGTCCCAAAGAGGAAGAGACACAGCCACATCATCAGTGCCCTTTTCTGCCACCCATCAGTGCCACCTATCGGTGTGCATCAGTGCAGCCTCATCAGCATACATCAATGAAGGATAAAAATTACCAGTTTGCAAAATTTTATAACTGCTTTGGTGGGGGTTTTATTTTTCTAAATTTTCCATCTTCTTTTATTTTTTAAACAAAAAACAAACAAAAAAACAGCAGTTATTAAATACCATCAGAGAAAGTTCTATTTGTGGGGGAAAACATGATAACATTTTCATTTGGGTTCAGTGTTGCATGACTGCGCAATTGTCATTCAAAGTGTGACGGCGCTAAAAGCTGAAAAGAAGGAAGGGGTTTTAAGTGGTTAAACTACTTGACTATATACAAGATTTACAAGTCTAGTTGTTTATACTGCTGTATACTAACAATGTATTTTACTGTTCTGTTACAGATGGGATCATAATGGCTACAAAGAACTCTATCCAGAGGAGTTCAGTGATAACAGGTAGTAATGTTTATGCTGATTGTAGAATAGATGAGGACAGTTCTGACCCTACTACCTATTCATCGTTTTTCATTTAGGGAGTGGATCTGGCTTTGTTATACAATGTATGTAGGGGACATTACAGTCAGATCTTTAGTTAAAGTGTTTAAGTCCTAACTGCGGACTTCCTTTATTTGCTCCCCTTTGGTCTGTACCAATATACGGTTGAAAGTGTTTTGTCATATCTGTTCTAGAAGTGCAAATGCCTGTTGATCGTGTCAGAATTCAATTGAGCTTGGGAGTTTTTGTGCTCACTGCAGTGTTATTAGCCCTGCCCATTTTCCTGTAGTTATTTGAACTGCAGTACCCCTCACTACGTTTATGGAGAGCAGAACCAGGGGAGGTGTTTTGTAGTCCTAACACACGTCCTGTCCTAGGGTGTGACACTCCTTCTCTATAAATAGAGTACAGGACTGGATGTGTGTCACTGGCAGGGTCACCAGGAAAAAAAGGTTTAGATGCACCTTAAAGTCGACCTAAACCCTAACTGGTACCTATTTAGTTAGCTAAAGTACTGTGAATACTTTTTTGACTCTAAATGCACCTCATCTTTGCTCCTCATCTCCAGTCTCTTTGCAGCCACTCTCTGTCTACGTGTGCTTACTCCAGCTGTGGCTGTATTTCATTGCTCAGGTTAGGCTTTCCGATGATGACTGACAGCAGCAGAACATGCCAGCGCAATGAGTGCCAGCATGGCTGCTTATTGTCTCCACCAGAAGTGCATGTGACAGGATGACAACACACAGGAGCCACTGAGGTAAAGGAACAGAAGGTTGTCGCCCTATATTGGGGGGAAAACCCTGAACAGAGACCTTTATAGCAGGATCACCATATGTAATTTTAATGAAAGCTACCCATGAATAAGGGTTCCAGTGTTCATATATTAAAAAAAATAAAAATGTATTTTTAGTTCTGACTAGGGTTGTCCCGATACCACTTTTTTACAAGACTGAGTACAAGTACCGATACTTTTTTTCAAGTACTCGCCGATACCGAATACCGATACTTTTTTTTAAATGTGTCCCCAAATGCAGCCATGTCCCCCCACAAATGCAGCCATGTCCCCCCCCCATATGCAGCCATGTCCCCCCCCCCATATGCAGCCATGTCCCCCCCCCATATGCAGCCATGTCCCCCCCCCCCATATGCAGCCATGTCCCCCCCCCCATATGCAGCCATGTCCCCCCCCCCATATGCAGCCATGTCCCCCCCCCCATATGCAGCCATGTCCCCCCCCCATATGCAGCCATGTCCCCCCCCCCATATGCAGCCATGTCCCCCCCCCCATATGCAGCCATGTCCCCCCCCCCATATGCAGCCATGTCCCCCCCCCATATGCAGCCATGTTCCCCCCCCCCCGTATTCAGCCATGTCCCCCCCCCCCCCATATGCAGCCATGTCCCCCCTCCCATATGCAGCCATGTCTCCCCCCATATGCAGCCATGTCCCCCCCCCATATCCAGCCATGTCACCCATATGCAGCCATGTCTCCCCCCATATGCAGCCATGTCCCCCCCATATGCAGCCATGTCCCCCCCCCATATGCAGCCATGTCCCCCCCCCATATGCAGCCATGTCCCCCCCCCCATATGCAGCCATGTCCCCCCCCCCATATGCAGCCATGTCCCCCCCCCCATATGCAGCCATGTCCCCCCCCCCCATATGCAGCCATGTCCCCCCCCCATATGCAGCCATGTCCCCCCCCCCCATATGCAGCCATGTCCCCCCCCCCATATGCAGCCATGTCCCCCCCCCATATGCAGCCATGTCCCCCCCCCATATGCAGCCATGTCCCCCCCCCATATGCAGCCATGTCCCCCCCCCCATATGCAGCCATGTCCCCCCCCCCCCATATGCAGCCATGTCCCCCCCCCCATATGCAGCCATGTCCCCCCCCCCATATGCAGCCATGTCCCCCCCCCCCCCATATTCAGCCATGTCCCCCCCCCCCATATGCAGCCATGTCCCCCCCCCCCATATGCAGCCATGTCTCCCCCCATATGCAGCCATGTCCCCCCCCCATATCCAGCCATGTCACCCATATGCAGCCATGTCTCCCCCCATATCCAGCCATGTCCCCCATATGCAGCCATGTCTCCCCCCATATGCAGCCATGTCCCCCCCATATGCAGCCATGTCCCCCCCCCCCATATGCAGCCATGTCCCCCCCCCATATGCAGCCATGTCCCCCCCCCCATATGCAGCCATGTCCCCCCCCCCCCATATGCAGCCATGTCCCCCCCCCCCATATGCAGCCATGTCCCCCCCCCCCATATGCAGCCATGTCCCCCCCCCCCCATATGCAGCCATGTCCCCCCCCCATATGCAGCCATGTCCCCCCCCCCCCATATGCAGCCATGTCCCCCCCCCCATATTCAGCCATGTCCCCCCCCCCATATTCAGCCATGTCCCCCCCCCATATGCAGCCATGTCCCCCCCCCCCATATGCAGCCATGTCTCCCCCCATATGCAGCCATGTCCCCCCCCCCATATCCAGCCATGTCACCCATATGCAGCCATGTCTCCCCCCATATCCAGCCATGTCCCCCATATGCAGCCATGTCTCCCCCCATATGCAGCCATGTCTCCCCCCATGCAGCCATGTCTCCCCCCCCCCCATATCCAGCCATGTCCCCCATACCTGCATCCCGCCGCATCCCCGCTGCCGCCGACTGGTTAATATGCGCGGGGAACATCACAGCTTTCATTTGAATAGCTGTAATGATTCGAGCTGCGTATAGACACTCCCCCTTGCTCGGGATTGGACAGTTCACCCGAGCAAGGGGGAGTGTCTATACGCGGCGCGAATCATTACAGCTATTCAAATGAAAGCTGTAATGTTCCCCGCCCGTATTACCCAGTCGGCGGTAGCAGGGATGCGGCGTAACGGCGGTGGGATGCGGCGTAACGGCGGGGGGGGGGGGTGCAAGTATTCTATTTCGGTATCGGGGGTATTTGCGGGAGTACAAGTACTCCCGCAAATACTCAGAATCGGTACCGATACTAGTATCGGTATCGGGACAACCCTAGTTCTGACCAGCACAAAAACAAAAGTCATTACTACCACTTTTACCGGACCTTGCCGGATTGAAGTCTCCCGCGTGCATGTGCGGGAGTGACGACATCGCCGCTCCAGCCAATCGCAGCGCTGGAGCGGCGATACCCAGAAGACACGCCGACGCAAGATGACATCTCGCTCGGCGTGGACCAGGTAAGTTCTCTACACCTCGTTCCGAGGTAAGTATTTCATAATGAGCTAGTATGCGGTGCTCATTATGGCTTTTGCCTTTCAGGTGAAAAAAAAAAAAAAAACATCGCGGGTATACAATCGCTTTAAGTGCCAGGTTTAACTGCCTGGCGACCAGCCGCCGCAGTTATACGGCGGAAGGTCGGCTCTGCTGGGCGAGATCACATAGCTATACGTCATCTCTCCCAGCAGCCAATAGGGGCTTGCACGCGCGCCCCCGCTAGTCCCTGATCCCGGGGGGGGGGGGGGGGGGGCGCGATCACCGCCGGGCACCCGCGATCGCTCGTTACAGAGCGAGAACCAGGAGAAATGCCTGACCGTCTGTTCATACAATGTATGAACAGCGATCAGTCAGTCCCACCCTCCCCCCGCCCCCTTCAGTTAGAACACACCCAGGGAACATACTTAACCCCTTCCTCGCCCCCTAGTGTTAACCCCTTCCCTGCTAGTGGCAATTTTATAGTAATCAATGGATTTTTATAGTACTGATCGCTATAAAAATGCCAATGGTCCCAAAAATGTGTCAAAAGTGTCCGCCATAATGTCGCAGTACTGAACAAAATCGCTGATCGCCGCCATTACTAGTAAAAAAAATATTAAGAAAAATGCCATAAAACTATCCCCTATTTTGTAAAAAATTTTGCGCAAACCAATCAATAAACGCTTATTGTGATTTTTTTTTTGATTTTTTTTATGGAAAATATGTAGACGAATACGTATTGGCCTAAACTGAGGAAAAAAATAGTTTTTTTTTTAGATATTTTGGGGGATATTTATTATAGCAAAAAGTTTAAAATATTCATTTTTTTCAAAATTGTCGCTCTGTTTTTGTTTATAGTGCAAAAACTAAAAACCGCAGAGGTGATCAAATACCACCAAAAGAAAGCTCTATTTGTGGGAAAAAAAGGACGCCAATTTTGTTTGGGAGCCACGTCGCACGACCGCGCAATTGTCAGTTAAAGCAACGCAGTGCCGAATCGCAAAAAGTGGCCTGGTCTTTGACCAGCAATATGGTCCGGGGGTTAAGTGGTTAAAGAGCTCAGTAGTTTAAAGCATTTGTTGCCCCAACACTTCATATTTCTGATATGTGCCTGCTGTACCGTACTTGTATGAAAAAGTATCCTGTTCTTTGTATTGCTTCTTTTGTGTGAAATCCCCCCTGGTGTTCCTGCCAGTTGTTCTGCTTTCCTGGTAAAAACTGACCACACTAAGCAGGAGAGCACGCCATGGTCAGTTCTCTAGCCATGCTGGAAACTCAGTGTGATCTCCTCCAATGATCAGACTTGTCCTGACACGCCCCTGCTGCACAGACATTCACTGGGAAAATCAGTGTGCTGCTGCTGCTGCTGCTTCTCCTCCCCCAGCTATTTATGCAGCTGAGAATAGAGGGTTTGTGATCACTTATAAAAAAAAGGGAAAAGAGGTATTTATATTGGTGGTTTAATTTATAGCTAAACAAAAATGTTTTGCCTTTCATTTCTATTTTAAACTGAATGGGATGTTTTTACAAGGTGATTTGTTCACAATCACTTTTTACACAAATGAATCAAGAGTGACTCCTCATTTTCCCTGCCTACTCTTCTTGGAAGGCCATGGCATCCTAAGGCCCCTTTCACATTTAGGAGTTTTTCAGGCGGTACAGCGCTAAAAATAGCGCTGCTATCTCGCCTGAAAAACTCCTTTACTGCAGACTCAATGTGAAAGCCAGAGGGCTTTCACACTGAGGCGATGCGCTGGCGGGAGACCAAAAAATCTCCTGTCAGCAGCATCTTTGGAGCGGTGAGAGGAGCAGCATGTATACCGCTCCTTCCCATTGAAAACAATTGGAAACCGCGGCAATACCGCCAGCAATGCGCCTCTATAGAGGCGCATTGCGGGCGGTATTAACCCTTTATCGGCCGCTAGCGGGGGTTAATACCGCACTGCTAGCGGCCGATTCCCGCGGCAATCTCGGCGGTATAGCGCCGCTATTTTTAGCGGCGTTATACCGCCACCGCGGCTCCCGCCCCAGTCTGAAAGGGGCCTAAGTTTTCATCAGAGAAAATATCTAAATTGTGAACATCTTTTATTTTTTTTGTCTGCTTATAAATTCCAATAATGCTAGAGATGCACCGAAATTTTGGCGACCGAAACAGATCGCCTGAAAATTATGTTCTTGGCAAAAAGGTGCGGATAATGGCGCCGAAAATGCACACAATTTTGACTAAAAACGTAACCCCGAGTGTGTTATTGATGCTTTCTTGCTGCATTTTTCAATGCATTTTAATAAGAAGGAGCGTTTTTTGGTGTTTTTTTTTTTTTTTCTGACCAAATATGTAGCAAGCAAGATTTTTAACACTACAACGAAAGGGCAGTGGACCAGTGTGAAGACATACATAGAATTTAAAGGGATGCATTTTTCTTGGGCTCTTCTTGCACTAAAGGTGCCGATAATGGCCGACAATAAATTAAAATTCATTTAAATTCATGATATTTTTTTAAAAGGTCAAATATAATACAATTATATTTATAAATAATATGTGTGTAATAAATTATATACTCAGTAAAAGCCGAGATTTTCAGCCCTTTTTTTTTGGGCTGAAAATGCCCCTCTCGGCTTATACTCGAGTCAGTGTACCTGGAAATACTGAGAGGCTGCGGGCATCTATCGTTTAAAACTTGCGGTCTCCTCTTGTCCCTTCGGTGATAGGCGGAACTCTGTCTGCTATGAAACGCCTATCACAAACGTTCTCTCATCCTCACCCATCCCAGCAGACACTGTGTACAGTGTTCCGCCAATCACGGACGCCCTTTCATCCTCGGACTTCTGTGATTGGCGAAAAACTGAACACAGTGTCTGCTGGGATGGGTGAGGATGAGAGACCGTTCGTGATAGGTGGAACTGTGTCAGCTGAGAAACTCCTATCACGGAAGGGACCAGGAGGAGACCGTGAGTTTTATGTTTCAATAGTGTTTATTAAATTTCTTGCACAAACAAAAGATGTACATATCAGCGTAACTTCTTTCTATAGGTAAGGGTTTGACTATCTATTTAACATCATCGAAAGCCTTCGCCTATTTGGGGTTACCACCCCCCATATCACATGGATAACCACATCATACAATTGGCAAATTAGTCGCTATTAACCATCACTTCGGATATGTATGAAGGAGGAAGTGAAGCAGAACAAAAAAGGGATTGCAGTCCCGTTGGGGAATGACAAGAAAGGAAACAGTGAGATAAGAAAGAAGAGGGGGGAAGGGGGGAGTTGGGGCTCCGTGCTCCTTAAAAATAATCCTCAAGATAAACCTAAGAACCTCTCGACCCAGAGTCACCAGTTAAGTAGTAGATTCACGGATCCCAGACCTTATGGAACTGCTTCATCTTGTCCTGTGCGATTGCCGTTAGCCGCTCATTCAACATAAGCCAAAACAATTTGTGTTTAAGTTGATCAAATGGCAAGGCCGCGGACCTCCAGTTCCTTGCTATGGTTATTTTTGCCGAGGTGAATATAAATGCCACTAGCCTTCTCTGGGATTTGGAAGCGTCAGGAATCGTACCCCCCAGGAGCGCATGTTTAGCATCTTTGACTAAATTGATCTGAGTCAGGGAGTAGATGAAATTATACACCCTGATCCAGTATCTCCGGACCCTAGGACAGGTCCACCACACATGGTAGGTGGATCCCGTCTGCCCACATCCTCTAAAGCACTCCCGAGAGGCACCCGGCACAAAAGCGGCCAGTCTAGCCGGTACCATATACCACCTCAGCAATACCTTGTAATTAGCTTCTATAATGGAAGTATTCATAATCGATCGGAACGCGGAGTCCGACAGCCTGTGCCATTCATCAACCTCGAATGTCTCCTGCAGGTCCTGTTCCCACTGGAGCATATAACTCAGCTTCTTCGAGGAGTATGATAGGATAGAATAAATAGCAGAAATATGGCCCCTGACCTTATCATATTGCCTACATACAAACTCCATAGAAGTCATAGTATTTAAATCACCGTTACGAGCAACCTTTTGTAAAAAGTGTTGCAGTTGCGCATATCTAAAACGTTCAGTCACTGGCATTTGATATTTTTCAACAAGTGTTCTCTCCGACAATATTCCTTTATGATCACAAAGATCGGCTATTCGTAAAAGACCTTTATTTGTCCACCAATGGAACCCTGCTGGAGAGAGGCCCGGGGTGAAATCCCTGTTTTTTAATAAGGGGGCTAACGGGTTGTGTGGGGATTTAAACTTCCTAGTCCTAAAGAGCCTGTCCCAAATTTCCAACGAAAAGGACAGAGTAGGACATAATATGATCGGTCTGTCCTTCATAGGAAGCCACATAACATGAGAAATCAAATCGGGGCGACAGGAATAGGATTCCATAGTCATCCATATTGCGTTCGGCTTATGGGAATAGTACCTCGCGAGGTGGGCCATCTGGGCCGCATAATAATATTTCATTAGGTCAGGTAGACCCAAGCCTCCCTTTGTTTTGGTGTGTACATGGTTTCCCTATTCACCCTAGGCCTCTTATCACCCCAGATGAACTGTAAGATCTTCTTTTGGAATATTTGAAGGTCAGATCGAGCAAGTGACACTGGCAAGGTACGAAACAGATATAGAACCCTAGGTAGTACATTCATTTTTATTGAGTGCAATCTGCCGAACCACGAAGGGGGGTGAATCTGCCATCTGGCCAAGTCGTCTGATAGGCGTTTGAATAGGGCAGGGTAATTCTGTCTATATAACGTTTGAATAGATGAGGTCAAATTTATACCGAGTTAAGGAAGAGCATTCTGTTCCCACTTGAACCTGTGCGATCGCTCTAGAGTCTCCTGAGTAGATTTTGGCAAAGATATATTAAGGGCCCTTGATTTATCATGATTAATTCGGAGTCCTGAGATTTCCGAAAATGGTTTCAAAATCGCATAAAGGTTAGGGAGGGAAGTAATAGGTGACGACAGTGTCAATAAAAGGTCGTCTGCAAAGAGCAAGCACTTATGCTCGTCGTCTCCACACACGATACCCTTGACATCTGGGCTTGAACGGATCCTAATAGCCAATAGCTCTATTGCTAAAACAAATAGCAGCGGCGATAACGGGCATCCTTGCCTTGTTCCCCTTTTAATATCGACTGGTGTGGATGAATATCCCCTTAATCTCAATAGTGCCGAGGGAGAATGATACAGCGTTCGCAAGAGGACCAGAAAGCGCTCGCCGAAACGACGCAATACATCAAATGGGTATTCCCACGAAATCTAATCGAACGCCTTTTGGATGTCCAACGAGAGCAGCATTCCCCGCCGGGGGCCCCTCCCATCCCAATCTGACTGAATTGCGGGGATTAGGTTTACAACTCTGCGAGTCTGGTCAGATGCCTGACGGTTGGGGACAAAACCTGCCTGGTCAGGGTGGACGTATTTTGAAATAAACGTGTTTAGTCTGAATGCTAGCACCTTCGTCAATATCTTCAGGTCCGTATTGATCAAAGAGATCGGGCGATAGTTAGCGCAATCTCCATGATCCCGGCCCGGTTTTGGGATAACATGTAGATACGCTACGTTTTCGTGGTCAGGAATAGTATTCCCCCTCCTTAAGTCATTAAAATAGGAACACAAATGTGGGACAAGGATCTCGCTATATTTCCTATAGTAATGGCCAGTGAAGCCATCCGGTCCCGGTGCTTTAGATGGATGAATGGTTTTTATGGCCAATCTAATTTCGGGCTCCGTAAATTCTCCATCCATTAGTTCCATGTAAGCCTGGGTGAGTCGGGGCAATCGTACGTCGCGGAAAAACTGTTCTGCCCTGGAGGGCTCATAGCTAGCGGGAGAGCTATACAGTGTCGTGTAAAATTTTTGGAACTCCCCCAGAATGGATTCCGGGTGGGGTGACCTGAGGGTAGTCGTAGTTTAGGTAGCGTTGCAGCGTGTTGTCGGGGTACTAGCTTCCTAGCTAACATAGTGGTGGGTTTATCCCCCATTGTGTAGAATCTATGCTTGGACCAGCTGATATGCTTTTCCGCTTGGGTGGTCAGGCTAAGATTAAGGGCCAACCGTGCGTCATCTATCTTACTCCTAATGTCAGTCTGGGTGTTTCCTCGCTGTTCCTCTAACAGGCGGTCTAGATCATCCTCCAATTGCCTTATCGTTTGCTCCCGGTTCCTCTTTTCCCTAGCAGCCAATTGGATTAATTTACCCCTCACCGTGACCTTATGAGCACCCCGATTAATGTTAGGAGAAGTATCCGATGCCTTATTAATATTAAAGTACTCTTGTAGTGCCTTTTCGATTTCGGTGTATAGCAAGGGGTCATTCAGTAGGCTAGCGTTAAGTCTCCAAGGAGAAGGGGTAGGTTTAGACCACAGTCCTTTTACTGACAATTTAACTGGAGAATGATCCGACCATGGGGTCGACAGTATCTTAACCGACATCATGTACGGCAGCAAAGGGGTACGCACTAGGATGTGATCTATCCGGGAATATGTGTGGTGCACCTGAGAAAAGTGTGTGTAGTCTCTAACCGTGGGATTACACTCCCTCCAGGCATCTATCAAGTCGTGTAAATGTAACGGGCGCGCAACCCTGTTACTACCAGTCGGTGGCCTTCTAAGGATCGGTCTAGCTGGATCCGTTTTGTCCATTATTCTATCTAGCGGGATATTACTGTCTCCCCCCATTATCACCTGTCCCAGTACTTTAGGCATTAATATTCTGAGCATTTTACTAAAGAATTCGGTCTGTCCCGTGTTAGGGGCGTAATAAGATATAAAGGTGACCAACTGGTCATGAAGGCGACCAGCTGCCATGACATATCTGCCTTCCTTATCTTTCACCACTGTGAGGGGGGTGAAGGGTGTCCGCCTAGATAGGCAGATCGCCACCCCGCCCCGCTTAGCGGGTCCGCTTGCCAAATAAAATTGTGGATATTTCACATTTAGGTACCTGGGTGCCGATAATTTAGAAAAGTGAGTCTCCTGTAATAACAGGATATCAGCCCTCTGTTTGTGATAGAATTGAAAGGCCTTAGTTCTTTTAGTGGGGGAATTAAAACCATGTATATTATGGGTGACTATCAAATAGTCCGTGGGAAAACTACCGGCCATCGTGGTAGGGCAGAGCACTCTTACCTTGTGTCAATCAGAACGAGTCTGCAGCCTCGCAAAGACAGGACTTCGGCCCAACCTGGGACCTGGGCCGAGTGGATACTGTGGAGCACGGAGCCGGAACTCGGGGGGGAAAAGGGTAGGACCATAGGGCAAAGAGAAAAAGAGGTATAGGTAAAAGAGCCACAAACATACATTCGACCAAAAGCCTGTAAAACTGTTCACAGGCAACCTGAGATATTTAACAACATTATGGGGAATAGCCCCAGCCGGATACAACATCCGGATTTGCATGAGCAAGGTTACCTTCCTCCGTAGAGGAGAAGTAGTCTCGCAAGTGGGTGGCATGGATGGCCTCCCCGGTCAACCTACTAAAACCTAAAATGCAGGTCAATAGCAAAAAAAAACTAAAAAAAACCTATGAAAACATGGAACATATTTCTACTTCAGTAGTACCCATCAAAGAGTCAATATAAAAAATGGTAGGGGACACACACAGAGGAAAAAAAAAAAAAAATGTTTACTTCAATGAAACCGTTCTGGGTATAATAGGAACCATATGCTTGATGCGCAACCAGGGCTACTAGGTTCAGGCCACGGCCCCCAATGGACTATAGTTCAGTCAACGAAAAAGACTTCAGCTCACCCCGTCCCTGGGGGTAGTAGAGTCCACATTCAGGTCGTCTGAGGAGATCTGGAGGATTGTGAGTGTCGTTGGGTCTGCCACAGCGGGGAGATGGGTCGATGGTCCTGGCGTGAGACAGAGGCACCTGCATCTTGAGTGATGATTCCAAGGCTTAGTAGAAGATCTTCGCCATCCGCAAACTTTGTGAAGGAATGGGATCTGCCTTGATAGGAGAATGACAGCCGAAATGGGAAAGCCCAGCGGTACTTTATCTGCTTATGCACAAGTTGTTGCAGCAAAGGTTTCAGATTCCTGCGTTTTTGCACAGTGGAAGGGGCTAGGTCAGTGAAAAGTTGAATCTGCGCTCCATACAGTACCAGATCCTGTCTATTACGTGCCGCAAACATCAGCCTCTCTTTGATTCTGAAATAGTGCGGTTTGACTATAATGTCACGCGGAAGGCCATCTTTCCTTGGGGCTGTTAGGGCCCGATGGATGCGGTCAATCTCCATATGATGTGCCTTAATGTCAGGAATCAGGTCTCTTATTAGATCTTTCATGGCCCCTTCCAGGTCAGTGTGGCTTTCCGGAAGACCACGTATGCGCACGTTCTCTCTGCGAGAACGGTTCTCCAAATCTTCAATCTTAGTATAGGCCTCATCTAATCGATCTTGAAGGTCAGCAATCATGTTTGAGTTTTGATTGACCTTTTTGACTGCACTGTCCACTTTAGTTTCTATCATCTCAAATCTCTGCCCCAGGCCATGAATGTCTCTCTTAAGGTCTGTAGTTATCATAGAGCAGGCTTTAGATAGCTCCTGTTGTAGCATCTCAGAGAAGCGAGCTAGCAGGACTGCATCCCCTGAATATGCTGGTGGTTGGGGGGTTAAAGCTTGTATGCTAGCTTGGCTAAATACTGCCTCTGTCAGCTCGGCCATATTCCTGTCCATGGAGGACATAGGGGAGTCCACCATTTCATGCATGCCTCTGTATGTAGCAGGGGATGAGGGCTGTGATAATGACTCACCCTGTAGCTCTGTCTCCTGCTCTCCTGAAGATTGAGAGGAGAAGGGATCCCTGGGATGGTCAGCCTGGATCTCGCCTTCGTCCATCTGCGGTCTCTGCATCCTGGAGGCCTGGCTGCCTCGTGTGTCGACACGGCCCGGCGCCATCTTGGATTGCGGCCTATGTCCTGGGGAGGGTCCCGCTCCTCCGTGAGGCTTAGCCTGATGGTTATGGCTTTTTTTCGGCTGTCCCCTCGCCCTTCTGTTCATCGCCGCCTCGGGTACCGCCCGCGCTAATCCCGATTACCGGGAGTTGCTGCCTGCGCTTGTGTTAGCTATCGTTGGCCGGGGAGGTGCGGAGCTCCTTCAGCACATGTCCGTCCTCGGGAACCCACGCATGCGCACTCCAGACCGTGAGTTTTAAACATTGAATGGTAGCCCGCAGCCTCTCAATTTCAGGCACAGTGATGACAAGCACAGTGACGTTGCAATGGGCACAGTGAGGCTTGCAAATAGACTGTTGACCCTCTTTTCCTCTTACAGTGGCTGCTGCATTCTCACCCTCGGCTTATACTCGAGTCAATACGTTTTCCCAGTTTTTTGGGGGGTAAAAATTTTTGGGGGGTCTGCTTATACTCGAGTATATACGTTATATCATTTATTTTTAAACTGTCATTTTCGGTTTCAGCCGAAGTGCATCCTGAATTTACGGTTTTGTTATGGGTGCCAGCATATCTTTGTTAAACAAAGGTTATTTTTAATAGTAAAAATGGAATACAGGGCATTGGTGCATATACACTTTAAAAAAAAAAATTAATAATATGAAATGGATTTCAGCCAAAAATGTTCCAGTTGGTAATCTTTCATGTGCTTTTTTGTTAGAAGTCGTATGAGATCAGATGGGTTTGATGCCGAGGGGAATCGGGAGCCTGTGAAAGGTGGAGCTGCAGCAGCAGTTACTCTAAGACCAGATGCTCTGAGTGTACGAGCCTTGAACAAGAAGTATTCTGAATGTGAGGCTAGCATTCCTGACAGGTAGGACGTTTTGCTGTGGAAGAATTTGTGTATGTAGTCCCTTGTCTCATCAGGTTTTAATTTAATACTAAACATAAAATGCAGAAAATTGTGATAAGATACTTACTGTAATTTTCCTTTTTTGGTCTTCTTTCCCTATGTCGGCATACCGATAGGTTACCTCTGCCTTCTAACCTCTCAGGACTTTCCTTTTACTAGTCCATAAAAGGTTGAAAACACTGTACTTCCCATCTGGATCCATGATAGGACACGGGGGGGGCTGACATTAAAAATCAGAAAAGTAAAGTTAAATAAAATATCACAAGTGTTCCTGTATTTTGCCTCCATTCTTCTATGTTTCTGTCTATATGGAGAATGTCCTCTTATTTTTCATATACCTGGCCTCCTCATGTCCGCATACGCATGGGATGTGACTAGCAAAACAAATGGGGAGGAAAGGGTGTTGGATAAAGTTGTTTGCCTATCTCCAATTTGCTGCTTTGCAAATCTCATAAATCTTGGGGGGGGGGGGGGGGGGGGGGGATTAGACCGCTATACCTGTTGTTAAGTGTGCTGTTAAACTGGATGGGGAAAGTAAACCTCTGGAAGCATATGCTGTCTGTACAGTTTTCACTATTCAGTTAGCGGTAGTTCAATATTTCACAACTCTCTGCTTTTCTAGGGCTAATGGCAAAATAAACAGGGGTTCTTCTTTCTGGAAGACATCCATCCTCTGTAAATGAAGTTGCAGTAAATTTACTAAATGCAGCCTTGTCCTCTTTTGATGCTTAAGCTGGAAGTGCCAACAAGGCCATTGGGAAGAACCCTAGAGTTGGTTTTCTAATTATTTTATTGTCAAAGAAAGAACAATATGGCTCCTTAACCACTTTCGCCTGGCCTATAGCAGAATGACGATCGTGTGAGGAGAGGGCAGGGATCAGCGCGTAAGATCAGTGTATTGTCTGTACTTTATTGCTGTGCACAACAGCCCCCCCACCCTCCCCAGTAAAAAGAACCTGTCAGGAGTTCTGTCAGACCATCCGGATCTGTCACACAGGACCCCCATCGGTACCACTACACAGGCCCGCCATCAGTATCACAACACAGGCCTGCAAATGGTACCGCCATCGGTGTATCCACACAGGCCTGCCACTAGTACCGCCATCGGTATATCCACACAGGCCCGCCACTAGTACCACCATCGGTATATCCACACAGGCCCGCCACTAGTACCGCCATCGGTATATCCACGCAGGCCCGCCACTAGTACCGCCATCGGTATATCCACGCAGGCCCGCCACTAGTACCGCCGTCGGTATATCCACACAGGCCTGTCACTAGTACCGCCATCAGTACAGGTGAAACTCGAAAAATTAGAATATCGTGCAAAAGTTCATTTATTTCACTAATACAACTTTAAAAGGTGAAACTAATATATGAGATGGACTTATTACATGCAAAGCAAGATAGTTCAAGCCGTGATTTGTCATAATTGTGATGATTTTGGCTTACAGCTCATGAAAACCCCAAATCCACAATCTCAGAATATTGTGAAAAGGTGCAATATTCTAGGCTCAATGTGTCCCACTCTAATCAGCTAATTAAGCCATAACATCTGCAAAGGGTTCCTGAGCCTTTAAATGGTCTCTCAGTCTGGTTCAGTAGGAATCACAATCGTGGGAAAGACTCCTGACCTGACAGTTATGCAGAAAACCATCATTGACACCGTCCATAAGGAGGGAAAGCCTCAAAGGTAATTGCAAAAGAAGATGGATGTTCCCAAAGTGCTGCATCAAAGCACATTAATAGAAAGTTATGTGGAAGGGAAAAGTGTGGAAGAAAAAGGTGCACAAGCAGCAGGGATGACCACAGCCTGAAGAGGATTATCAAGAAAAGGCCAATGAATAGTGTTGGGGACTTTCACAAGGAGTGGACTGAGGCTGGAGTCAGTGCATAGAGAGCCACCACACACAGACAGATCCTGGACATGGGCTTCAAATGTCGTATTCCTCTTGTCAAGCCACTCCTGAACAACAAACAATGTCAGAAGTGTCTTACCTGGGCTAAAGAAAAACAGACCTGGTCTGTTGCTCAGTGGTCCAAAGTCCTCTTTTCTGATGTGAGCAAATTTAGCATCTCATTTGGAAACAAAGGAACCAGAGTATGGAGGAAGAATGGAGAGGCACACACTGCAAGATGCTTGAAGTCCAGTGTGAAGTTTCCACAGTTTGTTGATTTGGGGAGCCATGTCATCTGCTGGTGTTGGTCCACTGTGCTTCATTAAAGCGGGAGTTCACCCAATTATATATTTTTTAATCTTTTCCCCTTAGATGGATGCTCGTTTTGTCTAGGGGAATCGGCTAGTTGTTTTAAAATATGATCCGTACTTACCGTTTTCGAGATGCATCTTCTCCGTCGCTTCCGGGTATGGGTCTTCGGGAGCGGCCGTTCCTTCTTGATTGACAGTCTTCCGAGAGGCTTCCGACGGTCGCATCCATCGCGTCACTAGTAGCCGAAAGAAGCCGAACGTCGGTGCGGCTCTATACTGCGCCTGCGCACCGACGTTCGGCTTCTTTCGGAAAATCGTGACGCGATGGATGCGACCGTCGGAAGCCTCTCGGAAGACTGTCAATCAAAATAGGAACGCCCAGTCCCGCAGCCCATACCCGGAAGCGGCGGAGAAGATGCATCTCGTAAACGGTAAGTAAGGATCATATTTTAAAACAACTAGCCGATTCCCCTAGACAAAACGAGCATCCATCTAGGGGGAAATAGTGTAATGTGCGGGTGAACCTCCGCTTTAAGTCCAGCGTCAATGCAGCCATCTACCAGGAGATTTTGGAGCACTTCATGCTTCCTTCCGCAGAGGAGCTCTATGGGGATGCTGACTTAATTTTCCAGCAGGACTTGGCACCTGCCCACACTGCCAAAAGCACCAAAACCTGATTCAATGACCATGGGATTACTGTGCTTGATTGGCCAGCAAACTCGCCTGACCTGAACCCCATAGAGAATCTATGGGGCATTGCCAAGAGAAAGATGAGAGACATGAGACCGAACAATGCAGAAGAGCTTAAGTCTGCTATTGAAGCATCCTGGTCTTCCATAACACCTCAGCAGTGCCACAGGCTCATAGCTTCCATGCCACGCCACATTAAGGCAGTAATTGCTGAAAAAGGGGCCCAAACCAAGTACTGAGTACATATGCATGCTTATACTTTTCAGAGGTACGATATTGTTCTATGTACAATCCTTGTTTTATTGATTGCATGTAATAACAGTGATAAATGAACATCAACATTTTTTTTTTTAGATCAATAAATATTAACCAAATAAAAATATATATAGACATATAAATAAAACAAATATTGTAGCAATAAAGTCCATAAATGTTTAACACATGAAATAAAAAAACACCTGTGCTCTGTGCCAAGTTCCAATATCAGTTGAAAACGTGTCCAAAGAAAAGTGATGTATCCTCCACCGAACTATAGATTGGCTCCTTACCAAATCGCCATGATCCCTTATGACGGGATCATGAACAACATATAATAGGTAGTCACTCCCAGTCTTGCAGTTCAGACAGATACAATCCTTAACATTGGGTCTCATCCACAAGTGATTAAACTTCACCAACATCAATGCCCACCATGTAAAAAACAATAACAGCTCCACATAGCGCAATAAATGAGTAAAAAAGATTTATTAAAAGTTGTATTGCACTTACAAACATGCAGTAAAAAAATGCCTCGAATCTGATGTGCCAGCCGGTACACAAATTCCCAGACACCTGTCCACTGGGGGAACGTTTGGAGCTCTTGGGTGACGACAGCACACGGCTCCGCCCTACATCCGTTTCGTAAAATATTACTTCTTCCAGGGGCACTAAGTGACTACCTATTATATGCTGGTCATCATGGCGATTTGGTAAGGAGCCAATCTATAGTTCGGTGGAGGATACATCACTTTTCTTTGGACATGTTTTCAACTGATTTTGGAACTTGGCACAGAGCACGGGTGTTTTTTATTTCATGTGTTAAACATTTATGGACTTTATTGCTACAATATTTGTTATATATATAATTTTTTATTTTTTTTGGTTAATATTTATTGATCTAATGATATGATCTAAAAAAATTTTTGATGTTCATTTATCACTGTTATTGTGGGACTTGAGAGTGCTATATAGTACCCTCTAGTGGCTATCAACCTCTCTTTTTTTTGGTATATTAGTGATTTATATATACCATCATATATCACATAGTTTATGATTTATATCAACATATAACACATAGTTTTGTGATTCAAACATTTGTTTCACATGGTTTAGAGGTAGCGCGATTTATATTTTTTTCAATGTTACTGACCTGTTGCCAACTAACATAATTACATCTGAAATGTTATTCCAGCTTCTCCTTAACTCTGCCAAATTAAATCTTGACTGATTAATTGTCGGTTAAAGTATCACAGCACTGAAAAATGGCCTGGATAGAAAAGATGTGTAGCAAGCGGGTCCTTATGGCCCGTACACACGATCCGAATATCGTACGACGGATCGTACGACTTTTTTCGCTTAATAGTCGCAAGTAAAATGAAATAGGTTATTAAAGTCACGAAAATTCTCGTACGACCGAAAAAAATAATCGGAAGTGATGTCATGTGTTGTAATGTATTTGTATTGTATTGTCGGACGACAACTGTACTGACTAAACGAAAATCGTACGATCTTACATCGTACGAGGAAAATTTTCGTGCATGTCCGATCGAAAAATATCGGATGAACGGTCGTGATCGGCTCTCGAAAGTAGTGTACACACGATCCGAAAATCGTACGATTCTTCATCGGACGATCGTTTTCGTCCGATATTCGGATCGTGTGTACGGGCCTTTAAAGTGATCAAAATTGAAGTGGGAAAAAAAATCCTTGAGCATGTACATTTTATCTCCCCCTACCTGATATGTTTTATCCCACTTTGGGCCTCCTTTTAATTCTTTATTTTCCGATTGGCAAATTGCAGGCTTATAATTTCCTTGTTCTTTTCAGATGGGGGCATAGTGGGTATAAAGAACTATACCCTGAAGAATTTGACACAGAAAGGTATGTATAAATATGTATGACTGGCATACTTACTTTTTGTATATTTTACTTTAATATTATATATATATATTATATTTTTTTAATACACTGATCAGCCATAACATTATGATCACGCTGCTAATATTGAGTAGGTCCCACTTTTGCTGCCAAACAGCCCTGACTCATTGAGGCATGGACTCCAGAGTAACTTCCAGATGAATGGCAGGATTAAAGGTTTCCCAGCAGAATGTTGCCTAAGGGCCAGTTCAAACCAGACACAGTTCGTGTGCATTTTTCCTGCACTAAAAATGCATGCACAGTGTTTTCCATGTATTCCAATGGCTCTAGTTCACACCATTCAGTCAGTTTCCGGTCAGTTTCTCTTCCTGAGATTTGGTGTTTACAAAGTAAAACATTTTTTTTGCTAGAAAATTACTTGGAACCCCCAAACATTATATATTTTTAACACCCTAGAGAATAAAATGGCGATGAGACTAAAATTGAATAATTTGGCCTCAACACCAAACAATATGTCCGGCGAAAATCCAATAAAGCTCACCATCTAAATAACACCATTTGTATAATAAAGCATGGAGGTGGCAATATCCTGTTATGGGGGTGTTTCTCTGCAGCAGGGACTTGAGCAATTGTCAGGATAGAAGGAAAATCTGCTGCCCGCCGAGAGAAAGATCTCAATGTGAAGAAGGTTTACCTTCCAACACGACGACAGCGACCCAAAGCACACAGCAAAAAATGACCACACAGTGGTCGAAGGAGAAAAAGGTGAATGTCCTTGCATGGCCTAGTCAGAGCCCAGTTTTAAACCCCATCGTAAATTTGTGGAATGACTTGAAGACTGCTGTCCACAAATGGTCACCATCAAATGTAACTGAACTTGAGCAGTTCTGCAAAGAAGGTTGGGCAAATATTGCAAAGTTAGCAGAGACATATCTCAACAGAGTAAAAGGCTGTAATTAAAGCAAAAGGTGGTTAGACAAAATACTGACACAAGGGGGTGATCCTTTTTCCAACTCGGTGATTCTGTTTTCGATTATTTTGTACCCAGACATGTTGGGGTTATATCTTTACCTTGGATGTTTTAAAGCGGAGCTCCACCCTCCACTCCCGCTCATCGGAACCCTCCCCCCTCCGGTGTCACATTTGACACCTTTTAGGGGGGAGGGGGTGCAGAAACCTGTCTAAAGACAGGTATTTGCACCCACTTACGGCCACACAGTCGGCGGGCAGGACGTCAGACGAGGATGGCGGTGGGGGCAGCAGAGTGATGAGCGATCGCTCGTTCTCTGCTGCGGACGGCCCTGGAGTCAGCAGCTGCAGTATTTGTAGCTACTGGCTTTTAATATTATTTTTTTTAGGGGACTTGCGCTTTAAGTTACAATGAGTATTATACTGTAAAAAAAAAAAGTTACAATGAGTAAATGCAGCTGTATAAAACAAAAAAACAGGAGTCTTCATTTCAGGCTGCAAAACGACAAAGTATGATTATTTTAAAAAGGGGAGCAATTCTTTTCTTTACCCACTGTATAAGGCAGCAAGTGAAAACATTGTCCCTGAAGTTGATGTGTAGAAAGCAGAAAAAATGGCCACGTGTCAAGCCCTGTACACATGGGCAAGAAACTCGTCAGGAAAAAAATGTGTTTTACCTGACGAGATTCTTAGCAAGAATCTCTTGCCGCCCGAGTGTACAGACTCTCGTTTCAAAAGAACCGCGGTTCTCTTGAAAGGAAAGAACGCGGTGACGTCATTGCGTACGACAAGCATGCGCTCCTCACATTCGATGCCCTTGCCGCCATCTTGCTGCACCCTACCTATGCCTAGGAAGCTACCGCGCATGCGTCAGTCATTTTGAGTATGCACAGGTTTCCACGGCGACAGGTAAGTATACACACCTCAGGTTTCTCGACAAGAAAACTGTCGAGAATCTCATGACGAGGAAAAATAGAGAACATGTTCTCTATTTTTCTTGTCTAGATTCTGGGCAGTTTTCTTGTCGAGGGGAAAAAAAAACAGAAAAAGCAAAACCGTTAACCTCACACCATAACATTAGGCATGTCTAACTAAACACCTCTCAGGTTACACATGTCAGGATTACAAAAGGAGCTATTGTATCTTGTAAAACCTCATCCCAATCCTCAGTGACTGGATTGAAAGCTACAGGGGCCCTTGGGAGCAAGTACGATCATCACATTATCTATGCTTATGGGTATGGATACGAGTGAGGGCAAGAAGGGCCCCCCCACCCGTCTCCATACCATAGCAAGGTGGAAGCAACTTCAAAACGTCACTTCCGCCCATAGCTCTTAAAGGGCCATTTTATTTTATTTTTTTTTTCAAATGACCAGATTTATTTTTCTTTTTTTCTTGCATTTTAGTCTAAATGTGAGATCTGAGGTCTTTTTTACCTTTTTTGTCATGCTTTTTTCTATTACAAGGGATGTTTACATTCCTTATAATAGAAATAAAAGTGACCAGGCGAGCTTGCACGCAGAAGCATACGTGAGCAGCACCCGCATATGAAACCGGTGCTCAAACAACACATGAGGTATCGCCGCGATCATTGGAGTGGGAGCAATAATTCTAGCCCTCTAGAATTTAAAACATGCAACCTGTAGAATTTTTTTTTAAACTGTCGCCTATAGAGATTTTTAAGTGTAAAAGTTTGACGCCGTTCCACGAGCGGGTGCAATTTTGAAGCGTAACATGTTGGGTATCAATTTACTTGGCGTAACATTATCTTTCACAGTATAAAAAAAATAAAAAAATATTGGGATAACTTTACTGTTTTTTCTTTTTTTTTTTTTTTTCAAATTGTTTATTTTTTTCCCAAAAACGTGTGCTTGTAAGATCGCTGCGCAAATCCGGTGTGACAAAGTATTGCAATGACTGCCATTTTATTCTCTAGGGTGTTAGAATTTATTTTTTATAATTTTGGGGGTTCTAAGTAATGACAGGCTCGGTCCTTAACCAGTTCCCGACCCCCGCATGTACATATACGTCCACAATATGGCACGTACAGGCACATGGGCGTACAGGTACGTCCTCGCCTATTAGCGGGTGGGGGGTCCGATCGGGACCCCCCCCGCTACATGCGGAGGTCGGGTCCGCTCGGGGAGCGATCCGGGACCACGGCGCGGCTATTTGTTTATAGCCGCTCCGTCGCGATCGCTCCCCGGAGCTGAAGAACGGGGAGAGCCGTGTGTAAACACGGCTTCCCCGTGCTTCACTGTGTCGGCGCATCGATCGCGTCATTCCCTTTATAGGGAAGACACGATCGATAACGTCATTCCTACAGCCACACCCCCCAACAGTTGTAAACACATACTAGGTGCACCCTAACTCCTACAGCGCCCCCTGTGGTTAACTCCCAAACTGCAACTGTCATTTTCACAATAAAGAATGCAATTTAAATGCATTTTTTGCTGTGAAAATGACAATGGTCCCAAAAATGTGTCAAAATTGTCCGAAGTGTCCGCCATAATGTCGCAGTCACGAAAAAAATCGCTGATCGCCGCCATTAGTAGTAAAAAAAAAAAAAATTAATAAAAATGCAATAAAACTATCCCCTATTTTGTAAACGCTATAAATTTTGCGCAAACCAATCGATAAACGCTTATTGCGATTTTTTTTTACTAAAAATAGGTAGAAGAATACGTATCGGCCTAAACTGAGGAAAAAAAATGTTTTTATATATGTTTTTGGGGGATATTTATTACAGCAAAAAGTAAAAAATATTGCATTTTTTTCAAAATTGTCGCTCTATTTTTGTTTATAGCGCAAAAAATAAAAACCGCAGAGGTGATCAAATACCACCAAAAGAAAGCTCTATTTGTGGGGAAAAAAGGACACCAATTTTGTTTGGGAGCCACGTTGCACGACCGCGCAATTGTCTGTTAAAGCGACACAGTCCCGAACTGTAAAAACCCCTTGGGTCTTTAGGCAGCAATATGGTCCGGGGCTTAAGTGGTTAAGTGGTTGAGAAAATCTGTTGATTAGGCCTAAATAGTGTAGATGCTAAAACTAACCGTAAGTGTAAACTCTTGTATACAAAGAACAATTTATCCTTATTTCCATTAATTTAATGAATTAAACTTCAAGCCCCCACTGAGAGGTGTCCTGACATTTATTGTTCACTATTCCTCTTTTAGCGATCGAGGGGAAGAAGGAAGTAAAAGGAAATCTAACGGACAAGAGAAATCAAGGCACAAAAAACAAAAAGAACAAGAATCTCGCAAACGTAAACGTTCAAAGAAGGGTCACAAGAAAAAGCAGAAGAAGCGTTCACACAAAAAACTGAAGAAAAGAAAGAAAGAGCAGGTGGAAAGTACAGAGTCTTCAAGTGAAAGCTCAGATGAATCAGAGGAAAAGCGAAAGAAGTCCAAGAGGAAGAAGACGACCCGGAAAAAGAGGGCAAAGAAAAGGCCATCATCCTCCGGACAGGACAGTGATTCATCAAGTGATGAGATGAGCAGTACAGAGGATCCTGAAATAGAGGTACGCAAAGAAAGATGGACTGAAAAATCTAGCAAGAAACATAGTAGTCATAGCAGATCAAAGTCGAAAAAAGTCTCCGACACAGAAACCAGGAAAAGTAGAAGAACCAACTGGAAAGTGGCCAAAGATGAAAGCTCAGATAGCTCCGATGAGGACTAAATGTCTGCATATCCCTGTATTTCTGATTTTATCAGCCTGAAATGACAGGCATAAGTTCATATTAGTTTTTATTTTTTTCAAACAGTTCAAATGTGCAATAATATGTCTAAAAAAAAAATAGTCTTATGGCAACAGTGCTTGTCATGTTCTTGTCCCTTAAATTTGCAGAATACTAAAAAGTTAAATACCGGTAACCCGGAACAGTTAAAGTAATTGAAGGAGGGTAAAGTATATGGAAATGTAAGAGGAGAACTGGGGACTGTTTGGTACATTGCTGTGCTACTACAGACCCAGTATAGTTTCAGTTGGGTTAGTTCACAAAGATCCATGTTATTTTAGCCACTTTTTTTTTTCATTTTTGTGTATTGTTAAATTCTATTGAAAAGTTTTTCGTTTACAGACATAGATTATCCATTCCATTCCTATAGGATATTTAACTATTGAAAGCCTCTGTCTCACAAATCTGTATATCCTTATAGTACAGTACAGGACGACCTTCAGGTGATTGGACACTGGCTAAAAACCTTGCTAGGGCCACCCCTAATGCAAGCTCATATAACCTCACCCACTCTGAGACTCCAGTTTTTTTTTTGCTATTGTCCTTAGGTGATGGACCTCCTATCCTTTTGGAAAAGTTTTCCAAAGCAGTATTAAATCCAAAGCCGAAAATGTAATATATTGCAGTTTGCCAGTCACTAGATGTGATGGCTGCATTGGTTTTCCTTTTAGCCATTTTTTCCCTCTGTTTTCACCTGGTGATCTATCTAGCCAGTAACGCACCTCCTGTATTAAAGAGCCCCCATTCTGTATGAAGGAGCACAGGGGCACCTTTTAACAGCAGCTTTGTTAATCTGGGGAGAGAGGAGTGTTTGATGCACTAGCCGATTTAGATACACTAATCAAATTAAAACTAAACTCCAGCTAATGCTTTAAACTCTGTTACAGCAAAGAGTTTTTTGTTGCTTTTGGGATATATAAATAAAATCTGATCATTGAAGGCACCCCTGTCAGTGGTAAATGGTTTCTCAACCCTGTAACTGCTACATCTGAAGAACAGCTTGTTTTGTAGAAATATAACTGACAAGATCACCAGGTGAAAATAAAGGAAAGAAAGCCTAAAGAGGGAACGAGAAATGAATGCAGCCATCACATGTAATAATTGGTAAGCTGCAGTATAATAAATATTGGCTTTTTGGTTTTATGCTGTTCTAACCACTCTCCCCTTTTCTTTTCATTTCTTTTTTTCTCTAATAACACTTCTACCAAGATTTGACCATGCATTGCCCTGGTCTATCTAGCAGTTTCTGGATCAGTACCCCTAAGTGTTATACATTGGGAAGCTTAACCGGACCCCACTGTGTGGGGCCAGCCTGTAGTGTTTTGCTTCCAGCACTGCATCCTGCATTAGGTGATCACATTGTCCTGAAGTACAATGTAGTTAGCCGCAGGGTGCTATATAGGCTCAGGACCGTGGTCCTTCTCTATGGTTTCCAGACTCTGAAGACCACTTTGGAGGTATGTCCACCGTGACAGGCAAAGTCATTGCATTTTGAGACTGACTCCTGCCAAATATAGGCAGCTCGCAGTGCTTGGCACACAATGCATACATGCATTGTATGACAATGCATACATCATCAGAGGAATATAGTTGTTCACATACACACTTAAGCCCCATACACACAATCGGAATTTCCGACAAGTGTTTTATGGGACAATCTGACTGCCTGTATGCTCCATCTGACAATTGTTGTCGTAATTTCCACAGACAAATGTTCGCTGTACATGCTCTCAAACTTTCCGACAACAAATGTGTTGTCGGATCATCTGATTGTGTGTATACAAGTCCATCGGACTAAAATCCATTGTACAAACACGCATGCTCTGAACCAACGTTAAACATCAGACAACAATAGCAGAAGTTGCCCAAAGAGTGGCGGTAAAGAGCTGAAAAACCACATGATTTGGTGAATGTTGGCTGAAAATGTTCTGCCGTGTGTATGCATACCAAGTTCACGGCCAACGCCCCTTCGGACAAAAATCCACAGAAAAGTCAGATGGAAGTCCGATCGTGTGTACGAGACTTAAGTGTTTTTTTGTTTTTGTTTTTCGTTCAACTCCGTAGGCTTACAGACTTTCTGTTGAACCAACCATTTTCTAATGATTTTCTTGCGTGTACCCTATATTACTTGCTGTTGTAATTGCCTCTAACATTTCCAGTGCAATAATTAAACTCAACTTCATTTTTAATTTGGCATTGCAATTCTTGGACTTAAAGGATAAGTCTGCCTTTATAACATGTGGCACCTGTATTTAGAGTGTAACATGTTACAAGACAGCATCTGCTCACACTCCCTGATCCTCTCCCTGTGGCAGGGGGTAGGGGTTGACTGATTATTGGTGCGGCCAATTATTGGGGGTCGATATTCAATTTTTTTTTATTTATTTTTTTAATAATCGGTATCGGTCACAAACTGACCAATATTGGTCTCTGCCTTCTGTGGCGACCATCTTTCTGGGGTCCACTATGTCATCTGCCCCGGTAGAAGAAGCCAGGACTCAATTCTTGCAGTGCACTTGCAGGCCCAGTGCACGGAGGCGCACGGCACAACGTCCTCTGCACCCTGGGCTTGCAAACGTTCTGACAGTCTGAGTCCTGGCTTCTTCTGCCTGGATAGGGCAAAGGCCGCCACCTCCCTCGATTCAGGCAGCGCACGCTGCAAAACTGGACCAGAGAAAACACACCAGCCAGCCAGCAGCCACCCACCCACAGCAGGGAGCCAGACCACCCATACTCCCACAGCAGGGTGCACCGTGCCAGCCAGTTTTAACCTTATCTGTAAACTCTTTCAAATTTCAATCCAGAGAGAAAAAGAAAGTGTGGTCTGGGACTATTTCTTGTATCAATCCTCCCCAGGAAAAGCAGTAGTGTGGAACACATGCACAAACAATGTGAGAATGGGATCAGCAACTGCAAAAAACAAAAATACGTCAAATCTTTGGGCCTGTTTAAGAGTTTATGTTGAATTATATAATGCAGCACAGAGAAAACAAACTGAATCACAAAGTGAAATATCACTATCACAGACAACATAAAAAGATATGTTTCAGAAAAAGGTGGCTAAATTTTTGGTTGGAAGATCCCAACTGCTGGACAGAGCAATCGCAGAGATGATGATTACTGATAACCAGCCAGTTACAATGGTGTCTGACTATATTTAAGCGGTTGATGTTCATAGCCGAGCCAAGGTACACACTGAAGAGTGGAAAGTATTGCTGAACCAAAATTCTTGGAAAGATTCACCAAAACGTAGTTAATAAAGTAAAGACTATGCTGTAACCCAGTGTTTCTCAATTCCAGTCCTCAGGCCCCCCCAACAGGTCAGGTTTTCAGGATTTCCCTCAGATGAAAAGGCTGTGGTGATTACTAAGGCAGTGAAACTGATCAAATCACCTGTGCAAAATAATGGAAATCCTGAAAACCTTACCTGTTGGGGGGGCCTGAGGACTGGAATTGAGAAACACTGCTGTAACCAGAGAATGCTGGCAACTCGCTCTCATTCATGACTGACTGCTGGTCAGGACCAACAGAGTCACTAATGAGTCTTGCATGCCACTTCATTGACAGTGGATGGACAAAAAGACAATTGGTGTTGAATACAAAAGTGATACAAGGTTTCCACACTTGGGAGTACATTAGATAAATGTTTCTAGGCATGCTTGAAGACTGGGGAAAAAACAAAGACAAACAGTAGAGCAAACATGGTGAAAGGAATGAGGTTTGCGGAAGTGTCAGACCTCCGTTGCATGGCACACACCCTGCACCTTGTTGTAAATGAGGGTCTGTCAAGCCAAAGAGCTTTGATTGATATAATTGGCATGCTGAAGAGGTGCGCAGGCAATTTCCATCATTCAATCCTTTTTTTTTTTTATAAATTGTTTTTATTAAAGTATTTTTAATGTTGTTGAGATACAAAACAGGGCCATAGGGGCATACCCCGGCCAATCATTGCACGTAACGACGTGCGCCAAAGAAAAGAAAAAAACAGAAGAAGCAAAACGGTTAACCTCACACCATAACATTAGGCATGGCTAACTAAACACCTCTCAGGTTACACATGTCAGGATTACAAAAGGAGCTATTGTATCTTGTAAAACCTCATCCCAATCCTCAGTGACTGGATTGAAAGCTACAGGGGCCCTTGGGAGTAAGTACGATCATCACATTATCTATGCTTCACCTCCTTTTACCAGGTCAGAATATGGGTCTCAACTCTAAGTGTTACAGGTGGATACCAATGTAGTCTTTCTGAGCTACTCCCCAGGGGGGCGATCGTCTGTTGTGGACAGGTGCCAGACTTTTTCATATTTTTTGGGGCATCCTCGGGACAGATACGTCGCTTTGTAGAGGGGTATCATTGCATTAACTATCTGCTTCCATGTGTTTAAAGTGGGAGGGGTGGTTGACTTCCACTTCAAGACTATGGCTTTTCTCGCGTAAAAAAGGATACCTATGAGAGTGCGTGTTGCTTTGGCAAGTGCCAGTTGCTCCACCAGGCCGAGGATGCAGACACTAAGTGTTATGGGAATAGGGATGGTAGTTAAGCCATGAATAAATTGAATCACTTCCCTCCAATAGTTCTTAATCTGAGGGCAATCCCAAAATATGTGCGTGAAGTCTGCTGGGGTACCAGAGCATCTACAGCAGCTGGCCGACAAGGTCGGCTATATGCGATGCAGGCGCATGGGCGTGTAGTAGATCCTATGGAGGATTTTGAATTGGATCAATTTGTCCCTAGTAGCAACCAGCTGCTGGAATGGATAGTCCCACATATCCTCACCGTCCAGCTCCCCCACCTCAGCCCGCCACAAATCACGTAGACTATCCAATCCTACCTGGATGGATGGCAGGAGTGCACGATAAATTTGGGATAGTGGTTTGGAGAGATCAACCTCAGCCAGGAGAATCTCCAAGTCATTGAGTTCCAGCCGAAGCTGGACTGACCTGAATTGTGAATTAAAAGCGTGGCGAAGCTGCAGGAACCTGAAGAAGAAAGAGTTCGGAAGCTGAAATTTATTTTCAAGCCTGTCAAATGTAAATAGCCCCAACTCATCACAGATGTCCCTCAAATACTTGATGCCCCTGCTGGCCCACAAACCTGGGTCCTGCAGAGAGTGGAATTCCCGTAGCCTGGGATTACACCAGAGTGGCGTGTTGGGGGACCACCTGGCCTTCGCCAAGTTAGGTTGGTTACTACCATGTACCATGCCTTAATAATCGCTTTCATAGTCGGTGTCAAAAGTACTGGAGAACCCCCCAAACCCCTATAGAGGGCATTGCTAAGGGGGAATCAAAGGATCCCAAGTGAGCTGCCTCCAGGACGACTGATGCATTGGTATCGTCCGATACCATCCAGTTATGCGCATGAGTGAAGCTAAGTAGTAGGTGTGGAAGTCAGGGCAGGCAAGTCCCCCCTGTGTCCAAGGCCTACGCAGAATCTTCTTGCTGAATCTAGCCGGTCGTGATTGCCACAAGGAGGCCACCGAGGAGTCTAGCTGCTGGAAGAGAGATTTTGGAATCCAGACCGGAGAGTGACGTAAGATATACAACAAGACCGGGAGTAACTTCATTTTAATTAAATTAATTCTCCCTATAAGAGATGATGGGAGGTTCGACCAAGCCTTCAGTTTTAATTTACACCACTGCAGAGCCGGGGACAAGTTAAGTTTGAGAAAATCCTGGGTATTACAAGAGATGTTAATCCCTAGGTATCTAATGGTGTCAGCCCATTGCAGAGGTGAAGCTGGATCCCTCAGCCTCCCTGCCCCAGGATCTATGGGCAGGACAAGCGATTTGCTCCAGTTGGTCCGGAGGCCAGAAAGGGTTGCAAAACTGTCCAGGAGCCAAAGTGCCCCGGCGAGTGAGGTACCGGGGTCCCTGAGAAAAAGAGGATTAAATCATCCGTGTACAATGCCAGTTTCTCGACCACCGAACCCACCCGTATGCCAGACACCTCACTCGACCTCCGCAAGGCCTCAGCCAGGGGCTCCATCACCAGGGCAAACAATGCAGGGGACAAGGGACACCCCTGCCTCGTCCCCCTCCTAATTGGGAAGGACGACGAGAGCCTGCCATTTAATTTAATACGGGCCGTAGGGGCCCTGTATAATAAACCGATCCATTTCCGAAAAGTAGGGCCGAAGCCAAAACTCTCCAGAACCTGCATCATATAGGACCATCTAACTGTGTCGAAAGCCTTTTCGATGTCTAGGGATTCCAAGACCCAGGAGGCATTCTCCTCAGGTGGGAGTTGGAGATGGGTAAAGACACGTCTAAGATTTCTGTCCGTGGACTTACCGGGCATGAAGCCGGTCTGATCTATGTTGACAAGGGACGGTAAAACCTTCATGATTCTGTTGGCTAGTACTTTGGTGAGTATCTTGAGGTCATAGTTCAGCAACGAAATGGGTCTATAGGATGAGCAGCAGTTGGGGTCCTTCCCCGGTTTGGGTAACAACACTATATGAGCCTGATACATACTATCCGGTAACCTACCGGATTCGAGGCAATCCGCAAATAATTGAGTCAGTTTAGGGACCAGTGGAGTAGCATGTGTTTTATACCAGTCCCCAGGTAGACCATTGGGGCCTGGAGATTTGTTGTTGGGTAAGGAGTAGATTGCATCTTCCTCAGAAAGGAGAGGCAAGGTAATTCCCCCTAGTTCCTCCAACCTGGCATCAACCAAGCCAGAGAATGGGTCATCATACAGGTTACTATAGAAGAGATGGAATTCACTCAGTATACCTTCAGGATCGGTAACCTGGCAACCAGTGGAAGACTGGATTCTAGGGATTACTGTCTGAAGCGTGGGTTCTGCCACCAGGTTGGCTAGTAGCTTGCCATTCTTGTCCCCTGACTCAAAAAGCTTGGCAACCATCTTTCGTGTATCAGAGTGTACCAGCGATGTGTAGTGAAGCTTCAACTCTCTTCTCGCCTGAGCTAGGGTAGATTAATTCTCAGTTGTTGGATGCCCCGAAAAGAGTTCTTGTGCCTCCCCCTCACTCTGTTCCAATTGAGTGGTCTGGGACGCAATGCCGGCCCTCACTGCTTTAATAGAGGAGATATATTCACCTCGGGCATGAGCCTTTCCCGCCTCCCAGACCACATCAAGGGAAGCAGACCCCTCATTTGTCGGCCAGTATTCTGTAAGTCTGGGCTCTACCAACTCCTGAATTTGAGGATTATCTATCCAATGAGACACCAGCCTCCAACATCCCGGCTCACGGGAGGTACCCAGAGTCAGGCCCAGTTCCAGCAGCGAGTGATCGGAAAGACCGGTCGGGAGATAGGAGACCACCCCGACATATCCTCCGGATAGGACATACTCATGTGTCTCGGTGTCACATAGGTCTGGGTCTCGCATTGACTTAATGTTCGGGTCGGTTTCTGCTCTGTCTCATGTCGGGGTGGTCTCCCATCTCCCGACCGCCTGGAGACCAAAAGTGCTTCCACCGCCTGGAGACCAAAAGTGTCCGCCCAAAGGGCCAAATCAGGGGGGGGGCAGGTCTGAGGGGATTAGTAGTGTCCATGTTATGATCTAGGATGGCATTAAAGTCCCCACCAACTATAATATTTTGTACCTGGAGGGGGGCTATTTTCGTAAGGACGGTGTACAGGATAGCTGGATCAAACAGAGGAGGGACATACACATTGATTATCGCATACATTTCAAGAATGAAGATGAGGTACCTACCCCCTGGATCAAGGAAGACTTGCTCAACCGAGTAGGGGAGCGACTTGTTCAGCAGAATAGTCACACCCCTTGCGTAGGAGGAGTAAGTGGCATGAAACCCCTGCTTAACCCATGCCCGCTTGAGTGCTAGGATCTTACTGCCGTCAGGTGAGTTTCTTGGAGAAACAAAATATGAGGTTTATGAGACTGCAAAAAATTTAAACAATAATGATCTTTTTACCCTGTCATTCAGACCCCTAATATTCCAAGATATCAACTTTAACTCTACACCCATCTATAATAGAGAAGCAAAATAACAATAGGCGCACTACCAACCTACACTCGTTGATGTCCTTACCAAGGGCTCATTGCAGAGGTAGGCCAGGCGATGCAACCGTCCATGGAATTCGAAAAGAAAGGAGGTGATCAGTAGAGACAAACAAGATGAAGGCCACATAGTTCAACAAGGCAAATGGTGTGGAACCTGAGCAGGTGTGATAACTAACCAAAAGTACATGTAACACCCTACCGCCTGGCATAACCCCAACTATCGCCAAGGCAGTTTCTTACTCTAAACTTACTAACAAAGATTGCCTACTGGAGGCTCAAAGTTCCTGGGTTAACCCCAGCGTGAGTTCAACCTGTAACAGTAGGCAAGTGTGATGGAGGTTGCATCCCCTCACAGTGGGGGACCGGAACAATCCGGAGCGGTGATATATTCCCTCCCGGATATGACAGTACTCCAGATAGAGTGAGAGAACGAACACCAGGTCCTCCACTCCTAGAGAACAACGAAGCAAAACAAATTGGGGGGGGTCAAATGTGGTTCACGTGTAGAGGGCGTCTGGGGTAACTCCGGCCTCATATAAGGATCAAAGTCGGACATAGCAAACCAGGGTACGAAAAAAAAAGTGGATCTAACGGAGTAGTGAAAAGATTCCTTCATTGCAAGGTGGTGAGCCAGACATCAGCATCCGCTGGGTTATCAAAGAAGCGAACCGCTCCGCCGTGCTGGACTCGCAGGCGGCTGGGGTAAAGCATGCTGTATTTGATGTCCTTTTCCCTGAGGCATCTGCGGCCATCAGTGAAGGTCTTTCTCTTTCTCTGCAGCTCGGCCGAGAAATCAGGGAAAAGAAGAACTGAGGTGTTGCCATACTTGAGTGTGGGGTGTTTGCGGGCTTCAGAGAGAATCTTGTCCCTGTCCCGGAAGTTGAGGAAGCAGACCAAGAAAGGCCTGGGGATATTTCTCGATTCAGTCTCGGACATCGTCCCTCTTATCTTGTCCAGGTCATTCCGTATGAAATTGCACTCCTCAGCGAGGTGGTCAATGCGCACCAGCAGCGAAGTCTTGCTCTGCTCGATTGCAGCCAGGATCGTGGCAGTGCTGTAATGAGGTTATAGGGCCGGCCTCTCCGGGGCCTCACCGGCATCCATGTCAAGGTCAGCCAGCAGAGCCCGAAATTGCCCGACCAGTATGGGGTTCGTTTGCGAGGAAGAGGGCGGCGGCACCTGTAACGATGTGCTGGTCCTGGCAGCTTTGGAGTTCGACTTCCCCTTTTTGGAGGAGAACATTTGGGAAGACACCAGGAGGGATACTAATAGAGGATAGACGACTACTCCCAGAGAAACGTCCAGCAGGTGGCCGGAGACCACCCAAGCTGGCCGCAGCTGCTAGGCCACAGAGGAACGCCAATGACCGGTCGCTTTGCAGAAGGCACACAGCAGTCAAAACAACAAGGGTATGAGGCCAGAGGTTCAAGGGTGAATGGGGCCCAGAGCAGCGAGGCAGATGGCAAAGAGTCCTCACTCCCGGGTAGCACTGCGGGCACACATAGGTTGTCTCTATGGGGCAGCACACCAGGCCACATCAGTAGATGGTTTCTGGAGGCAGGCAGGCAGAAGGACACAGAAGATCCCAGCACCGGAGACACGGCCGGACCCACTGCGGCACCCTCCCGTGGCACGCCGGCTCAGGAAACTGCCGTGCTGCACAGGCTCCACTAGGCCTCACCAGGCCGGAAAGTACCGCGGCCGCCACAGACATCCCTGACAGACAGGCCTCCGGAGCACACTGCGCAGGCAGACAACCCGGCCAGAGAGGATGGAAGGCAGTCCTTCCCTCCAGGTAGGCCCGGAGCGGCACGGCCCGAGGAGTCACAGGCCGGCAAGATGGCGGCGGCTGCGAGAAGACGGAGCCGCGCTGGTTAAGCAATTGCTGGCCGAGCCCGACCGTAAAATTCCCAGATCACTACAGGGGACTGAGGGAGGTAGATCAGCGGGGATGCAGGCAGGTAGGAGCACGGATGGCCACGGATAATATACAGGAATCCCGGAGCCCCCCGCAGACACGTCTGCCGCATTTCACATCAGGACACGCCCCCCCCTCCATCGTTCAATCCTTGCCAAGCATCAACTGAGGTGCATTCAGGAAGAACTTGGCCTACCCAAAAACAATCAACACAATGGAGCTCAACACTTTACATGCTGCAACAGAAGCGGGCTCTTGGCATCTATTCAGGTGAACATGGAGGATATTCTTGTACTACTGCTGATCAGTGGGACATTGTAGCCAATTTCATTGAGACTCTCCTTCCCATAGAGGAAGTAACGCTAGAGGCGAGACATTACGACTCATCAGTGTCATCTTGTCATCAAATGTGTGAGAGTGCTGAAGATGCTTCTTGGGGAGAATGAAGGACCCAACACATGTGGCATTAAAACATTCAGGCAGGTCATGAAGGACAGCCTCGCCAAACGTTTTGAGAAGCATGAAGAGAATAAAACTGTTGTGCTGGCATGTCTTTTGGATCCTCGATACAAGACAAGAATAATGCTTTCTGTTCTTATGATGTATTGGCCAAGGCAAAATAATAGCTGACAGAAGATATTCAACAGGAGGTTCCTGCAGAAAGGTCAAGTCAGGAAGAGCATGTTTCTAATCTGAAAGGATGCTGCAAAAACAGACAAACGTCCAAAAAGCCAACGGCAGAAAAGTATCTTCAACGTAATCAAATTGATGTCATGTTCAGCGTTTTATTGGGTCCTCATGCAAAGGATTCTTCTGAATCTGCACTCATCAGCCTGGATGCTTAACGTCATCTCTATTTGAAGGAACCAGTAATTGTCAGAAGAAGTGGCGATCCTCTTCAGTGGTGGAAAGAAAATGAGGCACGCTACAAAAGACTTGCCTCTCATGCTAGAAGATACCTCTCTGCTCCTCCTTTCTCTGTACCAAGTGACCATGTTTTTAGCGAAGTGGCGGAAATATATGAAAAAAACAGGTGACAATGCTGAATTGTTACGCTTTCTGCACTATAATATTGTTCTACTTAACTGGGAGTATTGAAGAAAGTGTAGTGTCCACTGTCTAGCTTTTTGCACTGCGGAAGTGCATTCAATTTAATTAGTGCATGTTTTGGGAAGCCGTTTAATAAACTTATTTTTGAAGCACGTTATTTTTCCCAGTTGTTTACTTTTAGGCCTTGTTCACACCATGGTGCAGACAGAGACGTCTGTTTTTCTGCACGCATTCTGAAAGTTCACATAAAAAAACGGTTCTCTCTACTCTTCTTCTCTATGTACCCTGTTCAAACCAGGTGCAGATTTTCTTCTGCACAGGAATGTGCAACGTGTTGTGTATACATGGAAAAAAATGAGATAAGCGCAACTTCTATGATAGATAACAAATACATAAACATTAAAAGTGATTTAGTCCAAAATGCTTCAATGAATAAAATCAGTAGGTAAAACAAAGTGCTAATATAATAAAGTCCAAAATGCTTCAATGAATATGCATCCAGAAAGTTGAAACAAAGTGCTAATAAATCCTGAATAGAGGTTGAATTCTTGAAAATAACGTGTCCTAAAGTGCTTCTTATAGTGGTCCTCCTTATGGCTGATGGGTCTCATCAAATGTGCCCCACTCCAAGGTCTATTGTGCCTGTCTATCCCCCAAAAGGTCAAATGTGTATGGTCATTTTTATGGACCTGTGCAAAATGTCTACTAACATTATGTTTTGGGAAACCTTTAATAATGTTTTGGATGTGTTCCTTTATCCGAATCATAAGTGGTCTCTTGGTTCTCCCCACATATTGCAATTTGCAGGTACATTGTAAAACATAAACCACTCCTTCAGTATGACAACTGATAAAATCTTTGATGGGGTAACTTTAAGCATATTTAAGGAAAGCTCTCACATCCAATCAGATTCCTCTGATGAAGTCACGTGAGGTGACGCAACGCATCAGTACTATTGCGTGTGATCAGAAGGGATGTTGTTTTCATCCACACCATACAGTTTTTACTATTTTGTTCTTTCATTGCCTGCTTGTAAGCGCCCATTGTTGCTTTTAATAAATCCCCCCTTTGCTTACATCTTACACTATGAGAGGCTTTTTTTTTCTTTCCCTCATTTACATGTGTGAGCTGGTCATCACCTGAGCTGCCGATATCACGGAAGGCTAATGAAACGATCATCTTAGGTCCGTTTAGCTGTTTGGGAGATTCCTAAGGCTCATTGCACCTATTGGTGAGGTAAGCACTCTGTGAGCATTTAACATAAGGAGGACCACTATAAGAAGCACTTTAGGACACATTGGGCCAAATTCTCAAAAAAGCTGCCTAACTTAACTTTCAGCAGTTAAGTTACACTGACTTAAAATCTCTACCTAAGTGCCCGATCGTCAAAGCACTTACCTAGAAATTTCAGGCCGTGTAACTTAAGTGCCGCCGTCGTAAGGCGGTCCTCCTCTCCTGGGGGCGTTTAAAATTTAAATGAGGCGCGCTCCCGCGCCGGCCGTACTGCGCATGCGTGTGACGTCATTTTCCCGACGTGCAGCGTGCGAACGTAATTAACGCCGGGCGGCTTTGAGAATTTCGACGGGACACTAAAGTTGCGACGGGTGAAAAAAAAAAGACGCGCCGGGAAAACAAATAATTTTAAAAAATGACAGCGTCGCTCAGCATGCATTCCTGAGAGGGTGAACTCCATGCCAATTTTCAAAGAAAAAACCGGCATGGGTTCCCCCCCCAGGAGCATACCAGGCCCTTAGGTCTGGTATGGGTTGTAAGGAGACCCCCCCACGCCGAAAAATCGACGTAGGGGGTCCCCCTACAATCCATACCAGACCCGTATCCAAAGCACGCTACCCGGCCGGTCAGGAAGGGAGTGGGGACGAGCGAGCGCCCCCCCCTCCTGAGCCGTGCCAGGCCGCATGCCCTCAACATGGGGGGGTTGGGTGCTCTGGGGCAGGGGGGCGCACTGCGGGCCCCCCCACCCCAGAGCACCCTGTCCCCATGTTGATGAGGACAGGACCTCTTCCCGACAACCCTTGCCGTTGGTTGTCGGGGTCTGCGGGCGGGGGCTTATCGGAATCTGGGAGTCCCCTTTAATAAGGGGGCCCCCAGATACCGGCCCCCCACCCTAAGTGAATGGATATGGGGTACATCGTACCCCTATCCATTCACCTGGAGGCAAAAAGTAAAAGTTAGGAAACACACAACACAAGGGTTTTTAAAATGATTTATTATTCTGCTCCGGAGGCACCCCCCTGTCTTCTTTATTAGCTCTATTACCAGGGGGGGCTTCTTCTTCCACTCTCCGGGGGTCTTCTTCCACTCTCCGGGGGTCTTCTTCCACTCTCCGGGGGGGGCTTCTCCGCTCTCCGGGGGTCTTCTTCCATCTTCTCCCCTCTTCCGCTGTTGACTCGGCGAACCCCGGTTCTTCTGCAGATGTCCGGTGCCTTCTTCTTCAGCGCTGGCTGCCTGCTATCTTTGTGTGTTAGCTCAATTACGAGCAGGCAGCCGGCGCGGTCTTCTGTGACGTCAGGGTCTTCTGTTCTTCTCCCCTCTTCCGATGTTGCCTCGTCGTCTCTTGTCGCTGTAATGATGGAAGCGCGCCTTGCATCCCATTTATATAGGCATCACCGTCCCATCATGCTCCGGCAGGTACCCACGTGGTGGGTGCCTACCCTCGTGCACCCACCACGTGGGTACCTACCGGAGCATGATGGGACGGTGATGCCTATATAAATGGGATGCAAGGCGCGCTTCCATCATTACAGCGACAAGAGACGACGAGGCAACATCGGAAGAGGGGAGAAGAACAGAAGACCCTGACGTCACAGAAGACCGCGCCGGCTGCCTGCTCGTAATTGAGCTAACACACAAAGATAGCAGGCAGCCAGCGCTGAAGAAGAAGGCACCGGACATCTGCAGAAGAACCGGGGTTCGCCGAGTCAACAGCGGAAGAGGGGAGAAGATGGAAGAAGACCCCCGGAGAGCGGAGAAGCCCCCCCCCGGAGAGCGGAAGAAGACCCCCGGAGAGTGGAAGAAGACCCCCGGAGAGTGGAAGAAGAAGCCCCCCCTGGTAATAGAGCTAATAAAGAAGACAGGGGGGTGCCTCCGGAGCAGAATAATAAATTATTTTAAAAACCCTTGTGTTGTGTGTTTCCTAACTTTTACTTTTTGCCTCCAGGTGAATGGATAGGGGTACGATGTACCCCATATCCATTCACTTCGGGTGGGGGGCCGGTATCTGGGGGCCCCCTTATTAAAGGGGACTCCCAGATTCCGATAAGCCCCCGCCCGCAGACCCCGACAACCAACAGCAAGGGTTGTCGGGAAGAGGTCCTGTCCTCATCAACATGGGGACAGGGTGCTCTGGGGTGGGGGGGCCCGCAGTGCGCCCCCCTGCCCCAGAGCACCCAACCCCCCCATGTTGAGGGCATGCGGCCTGGCACGGCTCAGGAGGGGGGGCGCTCGCTCGTCCCCACTCCCTTCCTGACCGGCAGGGTAGCGTGCTTTGGATACGGGTCTGGTATGGATTGTAGGGGGACCCCCTACGTCGATTTTTCGGCGTGGGGGGGTCTCCTTACAACTCATACCAGACCTAAGGGCCTGGTATGCTCCTGGGGGGGGAACCCATGCCGGTTTTGAATTTAAAAATTGCCGTGGAGTTCTCCCTCGGGAATGCATACCAAATGCCGTCGCTTGAATGGGCCTTTACAATGTGTGACTAACTTTCCACATTATAAAACCAGCCCTAGTTTTGCGCAGGCAAATTCGGAACTTACGCAGAAATCACAGTGATGAAATGCTTTGAGAATCTGCTTAAGTCCTCATTTGCATACTCAAAGCTGCATTTCAATGAGAAATGCCCCCAGTGGCGGATGCGGTACTGCATCCTAAGATCTGACCGTGTAAGTGTCTTACACATGTCAGATTTTCTGCCTAACTTTGGAAAAAGCCTTTTGAGAATCGTTTCCAAAGTTAGGCACAGACTGAACAGCAGTTAAGTCTGCGTATCTCTTTTGGGAATCAGGCCCATTATTTTTAAGAATTCAACCTCTATTCAGGATTTTTTAGCACTTTGTTTCAACTTTCTGGATGCATATTCATTGAAGCATTTTGGACTTTATTATATTAGCACTTTGTTTTACCTCCTGATTTTATTAATTGAAGCATTTTGGACTTTATCACTTTTTAATATTTATGTATTTGTTATCTATCATAGAAGTTGCGCTTATCACTATTTTTTCCATTAAATTTTTAGTACACTTTATAGATTGAGCAGCGATTTCATTTCACTTATTTACTCACTTTCACATTTTTATTGGTCTCACTTATCCTCCATATACACTAGGCAAGCGCTGGAGACCTATTATTCAATCGTGTTGTGTATACAGTTTTCTGCACAGGAAGAAAAAAAAATGACATCAACATTGGTGTGAATATAGGGGACATAAGTTACGCGCATTGAAAACTGATGTCAACGCGCAGAAAAACTGACTGTATCGAGCATGAAAACTGATGTCTCTGCAAGTGAAATCTGTGTTGTTTTCCTATCAATTTTCACGCAGGTATGGTGTGAAGAATGAACCCTTAATCTTTAGAATTTTAGAAAACTTTAACACGTTCAGTTTATACTTTATATTTGTATCAATTGTTCAAAACTTTAAATGTAAATGTGCCAAACACCTGCCGAATGCTGCAGGCAAAAATACCTTTTTTCATAAAAAACCTTGCAAATACCTTATGCATTGTTATTTAAAGAGACCAAGCCTGTACCAGCTCCCTTTTGTCCAAGACTTTTAGTCTTCGGCAACCTACATTTTCCAGCAGTGGAGTCAATTTCAGGAAATCCAAGGATACTTGATGAATTATGGTAAGCAATACCCTGTTAATTCTAGTATAGAAAACCCTGTCAAGGGTGAAGAAAACCAAACCAAGGAACCCAAAAAACTCTCATCCACAGAACATGTTAAGAAAAGAAAAAAATGCTGCCTCCGATGGTGCAGGTCAAAAAAGTATATTTTAATTGATAAAAACCAACATACATGAATACAAGTGATCACAGTTCAATAAAAGCAATATGGGGAGTGGTGTACCTGGCCCGACGCATTTTGTCCAACTTGGACTTCTACTGGGGCATCTACCTGCTCCCCCATATTGCACACATATTTATAAAAAACATAAAAGACCTGTTGATTTCCTGTTGATCTCTTTGGTTGTGTGATTCATCTACACGATTGGGATATCAACACCGGACCGATCGCCAGCTGCAAAGTATCAGGTCCATTTGGCTTCGCTTATGGTTATTGTCACCTAGTTTGCTTTTACAGTATGTCATAATTTAGATGTCCATTTTAAATTACTAATGCCATTTACACTGAAATATAATACAACATTCTAAAGGAATGGGCAAACTGATAGACTATATACAGTATATATAATTAAAGTATATTTCTTAATCATACATCACTAGACACAGACGTTGTCATTCTTAAACCACTAGATTATGCTTTAACAGTTGATTGAACACTGGAAAAGCTCCACAGCCCAACATAAACCCTTCCACTCCCAACATGCCATAGGAACATACTCTATTTTTTTCAATTTTTTGTGAATTTTTTCTTTCCTTGAGCCAGTCATCCACTTCAACATTGTCACTGTAGTTTTCCTATTCCTATTTTTGAAGCTTTCTGAATCAGTTGCTCCTCGACTGAGCCTTGAGGGATTGTAACAGGACCCTGCTTGGAATAAAAAGTGGGGCCAGGCTATAACATTGTGTTTCTTAACCTTTTTTTATTCAAGGTACCCTTTAATATTCTGTACAATCTCTAGGCACCCCATCCTGAAATGCAAACAACTAAACTAATAGTTTTGCATATTGCAGCAACTACACACACATAGGACACCCCACAATAGAAGTAATTTGTTTTAAAGCAAACAACCTTTGCACACTGATACTGACTAGTATTTCAATGTTTCTGTTCTGCCTCAGTTTCTCTCCCTCACTTAGCTAATGTGACCCTAGTGCTGACAGAAAGGGGCAGGGAGAGGGCAAACAAGGATACTGTGCATGCACCCGACATAACCCTGATGATGTCATTGGTTGTTAGGTCTCTGGCGGCTAGAAAGTTCACAATAAAAACCTGTGGCTTTGTGTAACTAAAAGGCAGGCTTCATCTACCTGCTGGCTTGTATACAATTTTTGGAAAATTTTTAGTCATTTTTCAGAGGCACCCAAAGAAACCTGAAGGAATCCTGGTTGAAAAGGAATGCTATAAAATTAACTCTTTTGTAGGGCGCACACACACCTTGGTCTTTGTGCATCATGTTGAGTTAGCTGAAGGGTGCTATAACAGGCCCAGTGTCGTGGTCCACCAGCAGATGGAGCCCTGTCTCTGAAGATTCCCCTTAGGAGAAGTATGTCCACTAGTAGGTGGAGTCTGGGATGGGACTGTAAAATCCTGTGCCTAGGTCACCTTCTGACTTGCATTGATAAGTCAAGGCTTAGTGCCCTTTTTTTTCTTCTGAGGCCAAGGGTGCTGTTGCTGTCCTCTTCCTACTGGGGTTTTGTTGGTGCATAAGATATGATAGTTTAAATGATCTATTGCAGTCAAGAAGGGGAGACTGCCGCTGTTCTGTATATACTGAATAACAGCACTGTAGCAGAGCACCTCCGCCACCAGCATTCACTGTTTATTCTATTATCACATTATTTAGCGCTACATTTGTATGTTCTGATGGCCAGTGGAGTTCCTTTGCAAGAAACATCTCTATGACCAAAAAAAAGGAAGAAACCTCTCAAGCAGTTGCCATTTGTTGGGGAAAGTTTTTTTGGAAAATCTTCCAATTCCTATTTAGCCAAGATTCCCGGGCCAAAAGTACTCTTTATTTTGTCCCTCTCGGAACTCCAGAGCCCAGCCCAAGTCACAAACTCGATTCAAGTATATAAATTCTGGCCTCCCAAACCCACCAAGACTGGGAACAAGCGTTCTTCCCAATAAAGGAGCACCCTAACATATAAAAGTGGGAGTGCATCAATCGACCTTTCAGAAATCTGATTTCAGGGTATTTCCTATGTCTGGGTCAAAAAATTATCACCAGGGCCTAAGAGTTAGAATTTCGCTCTTAGCCTCCTCCTCACTTTATGCTGTCAAATTTGCTTACCTCCTCTCAAAGACTTTCTTGCTGCTCTACAGCAGCTCCTCTCCAAAAGGGTCATCACCCTGTTTCCAGAAGGGGAAAGGTTTCATGGTTTCCATTCCAACCTGTTCAATGATCCCAAGGCAAAAGGCGGCATTCGCCATATTCTGGATCTAAAAATGCACAAAAAGTTACTTTGGGTGCAAAAAAGTGTAAAAGTAAATAAAGACAGTACAAGAGTTTTTGATAAGTCCTTTATTAAAAAATAAAAAAACAATGTAGATCAATCATGATGCCTACCGCCAAACCCGGAAAAAAAAAAGCCCCACTCGCAACAAACGCCCCTTTTAGTCTGCCTGTGACATTTCTTAAATAGCTAAGGGATGGGGTCACCCGGCGACGTCACCTGGTGGCATCTACCCGCCCCCCCTTTGACGTCATTGATCGGTGCATGCTGGGCCGCCAACATCCCACCAGGCCACCATCTCTTTATGACTACAGTGTACTCATCTTCTCATGGCTACTTCCAGCAGGATAAAGCACCATGTCACAAAGCTCAAATTATCTCAAACTGGTTTCTTGAACATGACAATGAGGTCACTGTACTCCAATGGCCTCCACAGTCACCAGATCATATCCAATAGAGCACCTTTGGGATGTGGTGGAATGGGAGATTTGCATCATGAATATGCAGCCAACAATTCTGCAGCAACTGCGTGATGCTATCGTGTCAATACCTTGTTGAATCTATGCCATGAAGAATAAAGGCAGTTTTGAAGGGTCCAACCCAGTACTAGCAGGGTGTACCTAATAAAGTTGGCCGGTGAATGTAAATCAAGATGTGTTGGTCAGTGCTGAGTGAGCGAGGTGTGTCATCTTTAGGTGTGCAAAGAAATCGCAAGATGATTCAGTGGCTCCTCTGAAGTAGCGCTACACATATAAACACACATCAGACCTTACGGTGTAACAAGTTGTATGTTATGAGACTTATAGCTGATTGACACATGTTTCACTTCTCCTTTAATGTCCCATTGGGTAAAACACAAACAACCCAAAGTTCCTCTTTAAGTCATATTTTTGATTTTTATCTCTCATACAAATATTGTTAAAAGGAGAACTAAAACTTTTTTTTTTTTCTATAGACAGTTCCATAGTCCGTGTTTGATTAAATAATTGACAGTTATGCAAGACAGATATGTAGAGAGATGCAATCATGTAAGTTAGTGAAAGAATTCCTGCACTATTAATCTATAAATAAACAAAAAAGTGTATCCCTTAAAACAAGAAATTGAGAATAAAGGTGTAGAGCTGCTACCAGGGGCGGACTGACCATTCGGGCACTGCCCGAGGGCCCCATGCCACTAGGGGGCCCCCATCAGGGTTGCCAGCCTCAGTAAAACCAGGGACAATATGTAAAAATCTGTGGTTTTTTTTACATCTGTCCCTGAAATGTCCTTTACCGACATCCTTTTGGTCTAAAAATCCCAAGATTGAAGCTGCCCCGTCTCTCCAGTACCTTTTCAGTGTGTGTGTGTGTCTGTATGTGTATTCTGTGTGTGTGTGTGTGTGTATACAGTACTGTGTGGCCCCATAATCTCCTATTGCCTAAGGGCCCCATGAGTTGTCAGTCCGCCCCTGGCTGCTACCACTCAACAGCGCAATCACTATACTTAAACAAATATAAAAGAGAAGGGTTCTATACACGTAATAAAAAGGCTAAATTCACATATTTTAGAAAATTGGATATATAAGTGCGTCAAAGATTTCATAAATGTTCAATCATAATAAAAAATACACTCAACAACCCCCCTTTAAATAACAATTATGCGCAGTAGTATGGCGGATTTTGCATGTGCAACATTCCGTCTTTTGTGAGTGCCTTTTGTTTAATTACCGTATTTATCTGGGTATAGCGTGCACCGGCGTATAGCGCGCACCCAGTTCTAGGAGGGAAATTTCCTGGAAAAAAAAAATTACTTACAGTTTAAATGTCCCTCTTCGGTGTCTTGCCCGGTGTCCATCGGCGGCCTTGCCCAGTCCGGCGTTCGTCTTCGGCCTTCGTGGTGTCCTCCCCGCTTCTCCCGCGCTGTCGCCGACATATACCGAGCGCAGTACACTCGGGTACACTTGGCTAGGCTCGGCCACGCTCGGCTCCTCTTTGCAGGGCGTGACCGCGAGCGTGGCCGAGCCTAGGCGAGTGTAACCGAGTGTACTGCGCTCAGTATATGTCGGCGGCGGTGCTCAGAGACAGGGGGTCGGCGTATAATGCACACCCACGATTTCCCCCTGTTTTTAAGTGGAAAAAAGTGCGCGTTATACGCCGATAAATACGGTACTTTTAATAAATTCATCTGGTGACCTACACAGTTGGCTCTCCCTTTATGCTTTGCATCAATTAAATCCATTGGGGACTGGAGATTATGAGGGAAAGGATCTGGGTGTGTGACTGGCTAATACTATCTTTTAACACAAGCATTTCTGACCTCCATTATTACAGTGGGGTCCACTGGATCCTACGTCCTAACAATGTTGTCTGGAGGAATAGAAGTTGAGGCTATAATGGACATTCATGGTACCGTAAGTAATTGGGATACATACGGTAAGTATAAAAGTTGAATTTTATTTCATTACCAACAATATGTTAAAAACAAAAAGGGTTATATAAAAGAAAAACATATCTCTGTGCATTCACAAATGAGGTGAAACTGGAAAAGCTGGTGTTACCAATTTACCATATGACAACAGTGTGACAACAGTAGTCAATTGGTAATGCCAGCTTTCCAGTTTCACCTCATTTGTGAATGCACAGAGATATGTTTTTCTTTTAAATAATCATTTATGTTTTTTAATTAAATTAAATAAGATTCAACTTTTATACTTACCCTATGTATCCCAATTGCTTACGGTACCATGAAAGTCCATTATAGCCTCAACTTCTATTCCTCTACACAAATATGTTATACTTACCTGCTGTAATGGTACTGAACCTTTTCTGGGGTCCTCCACTGGTACCCCTGGCTCCTCCTTCACTGTGTCTGCCCCCAGAGCAGGTGTGTGGGCTCAATCCTAAGCTGGGCTATTGACACATAGTGTGACTTGGACTTGCCCCCAGCTCCCCCTCATGGGATTTGATTGACAGGATTTGATTGACAGCTTCCTGTTCATTCACAAACGGAAGCATAGTAAACACAGTTTACTATACTTCCGTTATGAATGGACGCAATGAGTGAGTCTACCAAATGGGTCTTTTAGTAGGACCATAACATAGGTTACAGGAAAGGCTTAAAACGTAAAGTCTCATTGACACCTGGATACTTCATAGCTTTTAAGTCAGTAATCCATAAGGCATTTCTGAATAGGAGTTATAGGATCTTTAATGCGTTTGAAGAATTGGCGTTTGATTTTGCCTATGTAAACACCTCCACATAGGCATTTACCTAGGTATACCACTCCTACAGTCTGACATGTCACCCTATGTTTATGAGTAGGTCTGGCCATTTGCAAGAAGAGTGTCATGACCATTTAGTATATATTGACAAACATCACCATTTCCACAGATGTATGTGTGTGTTTGCTGTGGATTGATCTCAGTTGTAGAGTTTAAATGACTTTTGACTAAACGGTCCTTTAAACAGTGCACCTTTTGTAGGTCATTTTTGTATGTGGTTTTATATATTTGCTAATGGTGGAAACTGCTGATAACAAAGACCAAAATTTACTTTATGATATTTCTAATTTGCTTATGTTGTCTAGAGTATTGAGTTATTATTCTAACTGATTGGGATACATTTTTTGATTTGTTGGAGAAGATGAGGGAATTCCTTTCCTGTTTTTCGACTTTATTGCATGCTTTTTTTTAGGCATGTATGACTTGATCCCCTATCTCGTAATCTAGAGTAAAGATACTGTGCAGCCTTTATAAAATCAACTTCCTGGCTACAAATTCTCCTTAGGCACATATATTGGCTATATGGTATACTTCTGAGTGGAAGCTTCAGGTGTGAACTAGTAGCGTGCATTATTGAAGATTTCTACATCCAAGAAACAAATCTTTTGCTGAATACAATACAGTGTGAATTTCAAATTATATTAATTAATGCAAATGGCATCCATGAAGTGCATTAGTTCATCCTTTGTTCCTGACCAAAACAGCAGCACATCATCAATATATCGATACCAAGATATTATATGCATTAGAAGTTCGGAAAAGTCTTTACGCTCAAATAGTTCCCTCTCCCACCCCCCCAGGTACAGGTTTGCATATGACGGGAAAATCGTGTCCCCATCGCAACACCCTGCACCTGGAGGTAGTGGGAATGGCCAAACATGAAGACATTCTGGGTAAGAATAAACGTAAGCAATTCTAAAACAAATTAGTTGTAATTCTGAGCAGATTGTCCTCTTTCTCGTAAATTATTTTCTATGACTTTTATACCTTTAGTGTGGGGGATGGTATTATATAGACTTTTTAATGTCAATTGCCACTAACCATGTATTCTTAGGAGGATGGAGACCCTCAATAGTTTTGAGGAGGTCTATTGTATCTTTTATATATGAAAAAAGGAGGTCACATGCAGATGTAGGTAGCTGTCCAGAAGGCTTGCACAGCTGGATATTATGTGTTATCGATTTATGTATTTTGGGATCTTAGGTTCTTTAATGTGTAAAAAAATTCCAAGTATTCTTATCAATGGTGCCCCTATGAAATGCCTTCAAAATAATATTTAGCTTTTCGTTACAGAAGTTTTCTTTTACAGTTTTGGAAATTATTCGATACCACACTATGCAAAATATTCCTACACATTTTTTCATATTGCTCCAATATGTTCATAACGACAAGGTCCCTGTCCTCATTTAAAAAGACTTCAAACTCCTATATTCAAATGTATATGGGAATCTAAAGGGTGTAGGGTGTCCTGTAAGACTTTATATGCTCCCACAATTTCTGGAGGTCTGGGAGTCCCACTTCTCCTGATATATATATATATATATTGCAAAGCAGCGCAAATGATCCAGCTTGTTCTACCAGTTATAGACTGGATTTGGTCAAGCTGGAATTTCAAGCAGGTGCCTCACACCCAATATACCTCCTTATGTGGATACTATCAAAGAATTGTAAGGCTATATTGCCCCACTTTATTCCACTTTTTTACATCTTTGAAATAGGGTGTAAAACATCTCCTCTTAAATCCCGCACACACCAGTTGCCCCCTTTTTAACAATCCTGCATTTAATCCAGAACCTTGCCATGTGGCCCGCAACGGGCCGTCCGTTGCCACTCCGATCCATGATCCACGGAGCGCACCGCTGCCTCGGCCTATAGTTCCCATTAGGCTTAGCCTCCATGCCTGTGAGGGATAAGAGAGCATCTTCACGCAGGGCTGTAGTCATAGGGAGGGGGTAAGCACATTCTGCTTTCCACCATGCAAAACGGCTCAGATGCTGGTGGAAAGCAAGAAGAGGAGTGACAGGAAATGGCATTTTCAAACCTGGATTACTGTATTTTGGAGGTCAAAAGGAAAAACGAGGTAAGTGATATTTAAATGCTCTAGCTTACAGCAATCAATTGATCTAATAAAAAACTAACCTTTAGTGTTCCTTTAAAGAAACCTATTTAGAAAATAAAAAACAAACCTTTACAACCCCTTTAACACTAATGGAAGCAAATTACAGAGTCATCTCACAGTGATACCTGGTTCCATCCAGACTTGCTAAGATGTATCCCAGTGCATCACCTTTCTGTTTCAAAGGCTGTAGACAGGATAGCACTATGTATCACACCTAGTGGACTTGTCCCAAGGTTGGGAGATTCTGTACTAGGGTGTTCACTATGATTTTTTCAGGGTCTATTATAACTGTACCAAAAACTGCCAAAATTGTTCTTCTGAATTAATCAGTAGAGGACACCCCCATACATATCCAAACTCTTAGGCCGCGTACACACGGTCGTTCCAAACCGATGAGAATGGTCCGACGGGCCATTTCCATCGGTTCACTGCTGAAGTGGCCTGATGATCTGATGTGCGTACATACCATTGTTCCAAAAACCGATCGGGTCAGAACGCGGTGACGTCAAACACACAACATGCTGAATAAAACGAAGTTCAATGCTTCCAAGCATGCGTACACTTGATTCTGAGCATGCGCGTGTTTTGAACCGATGCTTTCTGTAATAACCATCAGTTTGGACCGATCGGGCAGTGGTCCATCGGTTTGATTTTGAAGCATGTTTTAAAATTTTGGACCGAAGGAAAACAGACCGATGGGCTATACACACGGTCGGTTTGGACCGATGAAACTGAACCTCGGTCCACTCTCATCGGTTTTGTCCGACCGTGTGTACGCGGCCTCATAATTTATATCTTCTTAGTGGCTAAAATTACTATTGTGAAAGCATTGAAATAACTCAAAGTGTAATCCATATAGCTGAAATGAAGAACAAATGTCTTAGATAATGTTATATGAGAAGTTGGCTAGCATCCTTCAGGACAAAAACACTCGATTTTAAAAGATGTGGAACCCCTAGTTCCTCTTCGTTTCCCTTTCTTTTCCTCTGCAGTATTTGCCTGTATTCCAACTGGCTACATACAGTAGCAATGGATCACAGGTTCTCTATTTGATGATATGGGGTACACCATGCTGACCATTGATTAGTGGAGCTATATGCTCCAAACTTATAATGTTAGGAAATTAAATGGACATCAACCACTATTCTGTGGTTAGTTCTCTAGAAACAGTGGGGGAGATTCAGATAGAGATACGACGGCGTATCTCCTGATACGCCGTCGTATCTCTGAGATCCGACGGTCGGATCTATGCGACTGATTCATAAGAATCAGTTACGCATAGATCTCTCTTAGATCCGACAGGTGTAAGTAGGTGTATATACAATAATGCGCAAACCAAATGTTAGTGTAGATCAGGCTGCCAACATACCATATGGATGTAAGGTGAAAAAATGTGAAAAAGAAAATGTAGCGCCCAAAAGTATATAAAGACCCTAAAAAGGGTGAAATTGATGTGTACCCTGAAGGTGGATGACTTAATAACTAAGCCTAGCACCTCTTAATACACAATAGTGAAACTGTGAAATTGTGAGGTGAGCATTGGGAGCTGTGGTGTGAAAAATGCTCCTATATGGCAAAATTACAGGCAGATCCGTGCTCAAACCAAAATCAACAAGCAAATATACATATGTGAATTACCTGTGGTATAAACCACCATACATGTGTTGAAAAAATGAAAACAACAAAGTAATATATGAAACTAAACTGGATGTTTGTAATAAAGAGACAAAGAGTCAGCTGTAAAAACAGTCCTCCAAAGCCAACATTCCACTGTTGATCAGGTGTGCCTCAATGATGTAGGCATAAACCCAATCCTGCAAATACCAAAGTCTGCTGGGGAATGTGGAGTCAAAATTACATATGTAAACTTCCAGTGTTGGGTGGAGCAGATATCTTCAACACCAAATGTCTTCAGTGCTGGACAAGTAAATAAGTAAATGGGTGGGTACCCTTACCAGAACTGGTGGACCCTCTCAACCACCATACGGTGGGAGGGTCGTCAGAGCTTGTATAGACCGATTGTCTGGGTCCAGGGGTCCTCACTCCGCGTGTCCAATCCAGAAATGGTTACTGAAGCACTTGTACTTCCAAGATAGATAACCGAGGTTGGTTAATCGATAGTAGTTCAAAACACCCAAAGTGGTATAAAAAAGAAAAAATAGAGGTGCTCCTCATAGTGTAAAAACATTTAATAAAAAAGCATTTCAAGTACACACACGTGGCAAGGAATGCAGTAAAAATATGAAAAACTTGAAATAGCCACACTTGAAAAAAGTCACTCTGCTAGCAATCAAACGAATAAAATAGCAAAAGGAAAAAATACAGCAGCAAACTCCCACCTTGGATAAAAGTGTGGGGAGTATTCCAACAAAGTTGAGAGTGCAATGGGGATGCAGTGGAGTAATCACCCGACCGGTTTCGTCGCTAACGGACTTCAACTGGGGTATCTGACCCTCCTCTGCTGCCCCCTTGCATTAAATACCTTACATCCAGGTCCCTGATTGCTGGCATCTGTTCGTCCATGCCTAACCGGCGTGCGTTCCATAACAAGGAACTGGAATCATCATCTGCGTTCCAACGGCCGGAAATAGTAGGGCGGGGTTTAGCGTCAGGACGCCCAGCGTTCAGACGTGCTTATCGTCAGGACATCCAATGTATTAGGATGACTCAGTCACTCCCCCTCTCCTCCTCTGTGATAGGTGGGAGATGTGGCAGTCAGCCGACCAATGGGCATTAATCAGCAGCCCTTCCGCAGCGTCATGACGTCAGCGCCGTCACACCGCGTTCCACGATGCGTTTCAGGCATGTCACAGGCAGACGCCAGTACTAACACATAGGCGCTCCCAGACATACGGCGTCATGTATCTGCCCAGAGGTGGCAATGAACCCACCGGGGTTATCAGAGATCACCCTAAGTCACCCCTATCCAATTGGCATTTACAAAGGACAGACATAATCAATATGTGAATAATCTATGTGGATCAGATGGAAGCAAGCAATCATGGAGGTGGACCCAAGGACCCACTAGAAATGTATAACAACGAGTAATTAAAGAGACATACACATATAAATCCCCATCTTCAGAACAACAAAAAAAAAACACATCAAAAATGATGGCGAACAGAAGGAATAATAATATGTGTGAAAAAAACAAGCGATCCTAAGAATCAATCAAAATATAAAATTAGGACTGATTAATGAACGCATTTACGTCCCATTCGACGTTGAGTCCAAATGGGGCGTAACTTTTAAGGGTATAGATCCAATATACCTCTAACTTCGAGACCCCTCTGGTACTCGGTTCACCCCTCCAGTGTGGAACAAATTTGTCAATAATCAAGAAGGAGGTGCCTGTCAATGATTTATTGTGAACCTGTAAATAGTGTCTGGGCACTGTGTGTTTATCGTTACCTTTCTTGATTTTTGCAACATGTTCACCTACCCTTGTGGAAAAACTCCGGATAGTACGACCCACGTATTGTTTTCCACAAGGGTAGGTGATCAGATAAACTATGTATGTGGAAGCACAGGTGGAAAATTGCTTCATGGGATAGTCCATCTGAGTGATGCTAGACCGGAAAGAAATGCTTTTCTTTCTCCCATGTATATTTTCAAGGCATACCCTGCATTTCCTGCATGGATGAAAGCCTTTGGATAAAGGAAAAAAGGTTGTTTTTTTTGGCGGGTCAATAACATTGGGGGCAACTTGATTCTTTAAGGAAGAAGCACCCCTATAGATAACTGTGGCATTGCTTGGCAGGGAGGGTCCCAACACTTGATCTTCTTTGAGGATCCCCCAATGTTTACAAATGATATTCTTAATTTGTTTATGTTGACTCGAGAACGTGGTAAAAAATGCGTTCCTAAATTTGGGATCTGGTAACGCTCTAGTCCTTTCAAGTGTAAGTGTTGCACGGTCAACCCTTCCAATGTGTTGAATTTCTTCCTCAATTCCCTCTCTCGAATATCCCTTATCTAAGTGACTTACACCGTCGGATCTTAGGCTGCAATCTCCCGCCGGCCGCTAGGTGGCGCTTCCATTTGTATACGCGTCGAATATGCAAATGAGGAGATCCGCCGATTCAGAAACGAACGCCCGCCCGTCGCTTTTTTTTTACGTCGTTTGCGTTCGGCTTTTTCCAGCGGATAGTTACCCATGTTATATGCGACGTATCCAATGTTAAGTATGGCCTTCGTTACTGCGCTGAGTTTTGAATTTTTACGTCGTTTGCGTAAGTCGGTCGCGAATACGGATGGACGTAATTTACGTTCACGCCGAAACCAATGACGTCCTAGCGACGTCATTGGGAGCAATGCACGCCGAGAAAATTCGCGGACGGCGCATGCACCGTTAAATCGGCACGGGGACGCGCCTGATTTAAATACTACACTCCCCCTAGCCGCGGAATTTGAATTCCGCCGGGGGATTTACGATCCGCTGGCGCAAGTTTCGAGGTAAGTGCTTTCTGAATACTGCACTAGCCTCTCAAATTTGTGCCGGCGGATCGTAAATCAGATAGATTACGCAGATCTAAAGATCCGCTAATCTATCTGAATCTAGCCCAGTGTATCTGCTTTATCTGGTCCAATTGGTGCAAATACTGTTTATGTTCTGAGATAGAATACTTAATGTGACTTGCTGCTTTCTTACTGCTCTCTGATCCACATAAGTGTTTGCACTTTTTTTTTTTGCAAAACAATAAAGAAAATATTGCAAAAGGAAAAGGAGGAAGGCATAAACAGATACTAGACAATGAGTGTTGTTTCATTCAGGATGCTGGTAAATGTTAAACTCATTTTTTTCTTTCTTTGTAAGAAATTCACATAGTATCTTTGCAGCTTACTGATTTGCCTACAGTAGGATCTGGTTAACAGCAAGCCGTGAGTCTGTTTTGTGTATTGTACTTTACTGGCAGGTGCAGTCAGTACCATCTGTGAATTTGGGTCTACGCTACGGTATGACAGAAGAAAATATAGAGAATATATTGGAAATGGTCGACAACACTTTGAGCCTCAGTGCTGTAAGTTATGTTTAGTATACTTTTTAGAATGTATTTTTACTATGTGCTATTCTAAGAGCAACTCTGGACTCCAATCAGGATAAATAATTTTCGAATTAGGAATTTTAAACTATTTCAGTTATACTGTATTAAAACAGATGTTATTCATTTTGCTTGCGGCTGTGATGAAAGTGCTTCTGACCCAGATTCTTCTGAGAAAATGCTGCATTCTCATAAGATTTGCATTTCAAATGGGTCCAAGAATGCTTGCTGCTTGGGGCTGGAGAGATCTTTAATGGGGATAGATGGAAGTGGGTGTAGGAGAAATATTTTTTAGATGAAAGGCAAAATAAAGCAAGCCAGTGGTATACAGAGCCAGTTAACTGGCACATAAGGAATGGGAGGCAGTGAGTTGAAGGTTGTACACAGTGGAGGAGATTTACATGGTAACCAATCAGCTTCTAGGTTTTATTGTCAAAGCTTAATTAAACAAGCTGAAGTTAGAAGCTGATTTGTTACTATGTACACCTTCACCAGATTCTGTGTGCCCAGTTTTAGTCACCCCAGATTGTTGAGGGCTGTACAGTCACTTCTGTATGGCTGTCAAATTTTGACATGCAGCTGTGTCTGCTTCCACCTCCATAGGCTGTACGCAGCTTGGGGCTGATGCAGGTGCCAAAACAAGCTTATTAATAGTTAAAAAATGTGTGTATATATATATATATATATATATACAGTATATATATACACACAGAGTTTTTTTCTCAGAAAATAGGTGCAGGAACTCAACCACGACCCTGTTCAGATTTCACAAACAGTAGAAGGGTCTTAGACCATTAAATACCAGAATTGCATTACATACAGAGTGCAGAGTTCAGGGGGGTTACACACAGAGTGCAGAAACAAGACTTCTGTGTTTACAAGTGATTGTAGTGGGTCAGAGCCAAAGGTGGTGGAACTGAGTTCCCCCAAGTTCCCCCTGAAAAAAAGCCCTGTATATATATATATATATATATATATATATAAAAAGACTATTAAAATGTGTATATAGTGTATATGTATGAAAAAGAGAAGGACAAACTGTAATGGTTGGGCATGAAAAGACAGGTAATGGGAAGGAAATAAAAATAAATATAAAAAAGGAAAGGATAGGAAAGCTCCAGTCCATCCAATCAGCTGTACGCTCTAATGAGATGTATTAAAATAATATCAAGGTACTTAATAAATTATAAATGAAATAAAATAGCATAGGGACATATTCTAATGAAACACATGTGGTTAGGTAAACCCTTGTCACCCCTCAATATTTCTGGAGATCCTAGAGACCCTTCCTAATTTTCACACACTGACAAACATGAGGATGGGGACAGTGGGAACCATTCTCCCACATCCTTTGCTTCCCCTCCAGTCAGATCTGACCTTCTAATAGGAATCCCTGTGACTTAACATCTGACATTGATGTTCTGAAACCATCTTTCAACCCATCTACATAACCTTCACAGATCCCAACATCAGCTAATCTTGGGGATACCCTAACTCTTTCCACAGAGAACCTCATAATTCTGGAGTTTTTTCAGGGAACATCCACGCTCTCCACCCACTGGAGAAGGCGAGAAGGCCACAAAAAGAAAACAAAGACAAGAGGCAGATGAGGTGGGAAACACGAACAAAAATATATCACAAGAAAATACCACAGACAAAATAAAAATATTTTATTTATCATCTTATATACTGTCCTCTGAGGAAACAGCTATATTAAAAAAAAGTTTAATATAATTTGCCCCAACTAATTCTCCCAACCCTTTTTTGCTTTTTAACCACATCAATACTGGGCACTTTCACCCCCTTCCTTCCCAGACTGTAACAAACTACGGTGAACGTGAGTGAACCACAACTGCAGGTTAGGAAAGATTTCAATGCAGCTCTCTATGCGATGTGAATATCAGTACTGGACCCCAGGCATCACTCCAATCAGTGAACAGGAGTTTGGGGGTTCACTACATCATCTCTTTCACATAAAAGAATGCGTTGAGCTACTAAGGGTGGAGGTATTACAACGTGCCTTCAACCCCTAGCGTTGAAAAGGTACAGAGAACATGTTCAGTATTTTAGGGCATAAGGCCGTATACAATTAACAACAAATGTCAAGCACGTAGCATATGAAAATACTGTGTGCAATTAGCAACAAATGTCAAGCACGCAGCATATGAAAATACTGTATGCAATTAGCAATTACTTGAGAGAAGTAACTTTAGCTTAAATAATCTGAGAGTGTATGTGCCTTTAAGATTTTCCACAACTGTTACTTAAAAGCACAACAAGTAATGCCAAGCAGCATAGTAGTAATGGTACTTATCCGTTTGCAGAGGATGAGAGTACGCAGAGTATTGTAGCAGCAATGGGATTCTGTCATGGAAGGTCTCCTGGTGCAGGATATCTTAGGGTGTCCCCAGCCACAGCAGTAAGATCGGCAGCATGGAATGAGGCAGTGGATAACTAAGAGGTATCATGGATCCAGGTTGCGCTGCTATTCAGTTGAGGGGATATTCCAGTAGCTTGTATGTAGCTTGGTCCGGCTACGGCTGACAATAATAGAATAGCGTGTAGTAGACACACTGTTCTATTTATTAGGATACAGCATATGTGCCGAATTGAGCGTTAATTACGCTTGGCACTTCCGCGTTCCACACTGGAACGCACGCGGCGCCGGACGATGACGTCAGTGCGTGGTTGCCATATGCGTTCCAGCGTGGAACGTAATATGGCGACGAGCGCTGTTTACACAGACCAATTTTCAGCTTTCAGCGCTCTCGCATTTTCAATGACAATTGCACGGTCATGCTACACTGTACCCAAATGAAATTTTTATCATTTTGTTCACACAAATAGAGCTTTTCATTTGGTGGTATTTATTCATGACCCCGTTTTTTTTTTGTTTTTTTGCGATATAAGCAAAAAAAAAAACGGGAATTTGGAAAAAAAAATATATTTTCGTCTATTTTAAAAAAAATCTAGTAAAATCGAATTTTGTCATAAATTTAAGCAAAAATGTATTCTACATCCGTTAAGTGTATAATAATTGGTTCGTGTGATCACAGACATATGTACGCAAATGATCATGTACAGATGTGCGCAGGTGATCACAGACATATGTGTGCAAATGATCATTGGGACATGTGATTTTACTGTTACATATGTGGGGGGTAGGTGTTTTTACTATGTGGGACATGTGTTTTGGAGACATGTTTGTTTACTTTGTGTTTTACACTGTGTGGGACACTAGACTGGTGATCAGTGAGTAAAAAGCTGAAAAAAACAGCTACAAACTCAATGATCACCAGCCAGCAGCAGCGATCCACCCTCCTCACTGACGACTTCTGTGTGAGGAGAGGAGAGACGATCACCTAGCAACCAGCTGTTTACATCACATTACGGCTGTGATTGGACACGGCTGTCATGTGATCAGGGGGGCCAATCACAGATCCCTCCTGCCTATCTATGATGCGATGTGTCCGGGTGACACGAGTGCATCGGAATCGCGCTAATGCGCGGGAATGTGCGTGCGCGATCCCCCTCCTTCTGAGGGGCGTTCCTGAACGTCCACTCAGAAGGAGAGAGCACCCACCCGGCCGTAAATGTGCAGTGGCCGGGTGGGAAGTAGTTAAAGACTTTAATAGTTTTATCTAGAAACTCACTCTTAAGCGGTATTTTAATCTTAAGAAGTCCCAGAACTATGACATCTCCGCATCCTCCTCCTCCAATGCGACTACAATGAAGAAGATTTGAAGGTGTTAGAGATTCTAGAGGAACTCTAGACTGAACAGAGCTGTGAGGGTTATCCTTCTTTTGCACCGTTTTCATACGCTTCAGTTATACACACAGACTTGAAACCTCCTGCCACTTTTTACCCCACACATGCTAAGAGCTCCTTTATAGATGCCTTTTACCATGTTACTTTTGCAGAATTAAAACAACTATGCTCTTCTGCTCATTATGTCAATTACAAACATCAAAATCTGACCCATAAAGAAAAACAGGCACTAGACAGACTTCACAAAACAATGACCTAATAATCAAACAGGCGGACAAGGGAGAGGGCATAGTAATACAAAATAGGTCAGTTTAAAGAGGCAGATTATTGTCAGACCAAAACATCTACAAAAAACTTGATGCATTTAAGTCTAAATTGAAGGCACTAGTTAACCAAGCCTACCATGACAAGGTCATTAATTTGGGAGAATACCAATTTCTTTAAAAAGAATTGTACAAGCACTCATACTTTTACCACCTACCTAAGGTGCACAAAGACCCCATCTTTCCTCCCGGAAGACCCATTATTGCTAGGTATAGCTTTACTAGTGGCCTTTCCCAGTATATTGACTGCTTCCTTCAACCTATAGTCCAGCCCTTACCCTCTTATGTGTGAGATTCCTTTCAATTGTTGGAGACTCTCTCCAACTACACATGGGTGGTCTCCTACACTTGGTTATCCCTTGATGTTACATCACTCTATATATAAATCCCCCATGAGGTTGGGCTCACCACAGTAGGACATTTTCTAACAAAATAACCTCACCTTAACCATAAACAAGCCCAGTTTGTGCTGGACAGTGTACAAATCTGTTTGGAGCATAATTATTTAAAACACCTGGGGGTTACTATCTCGAGATGCATGCCACTGCCATGGTTGCTTCCTTTGCACCTTGCTGTGCTAATCTCACCATGGGCTGGTGGGAGGAGTCATGCATCTGGAGAGGTAACCCCTTTGCCTCACAGATGATATACTAGGGCAGATATATTGATGATGTGATCGTCATATGGGAATGGCCCCTCTACCTCTATTGCCCCGTTTGTCCAATACTGCAACAATAACCATTTGGGAATTTTTTTTACTCGTGTGTAACCCCACATCTCTAGTCTTTTGGGATGTGGAGTTATCACATGCAGAATGCTGCATTGTATCTAAAACCTATTTTAAGCCATCTGCAGGAACTCATATCTCCATTTTGCTAGCTGCCACCACCCCAAATGGAAACAAAATATCCATAAGGGCCAATTTTGCCACCCGAGAAAAACCTGCACCCGAGATGAGGATTACCTAGCCATGGGGAACATCCTTGTAGATAGGTTTATAGATAATGAATATGACCCTGATTTAGTCAATCAAGTCTTTAAAGATTGTCTATCCCTAACCTCAAACAGTAGTTCTGCATCTTCCATAACCATTACAGAAGTCAAGTTCCATACCCAATATAATTTTAAACATAAAAAGATGGAAAACATCATTCAGCGTCATTGGGGTATCCTAGAGAACCCCAAGTTAGGGCCCATTTTGCCAGATAGATCTAGGGTGATTTATGGAAGAGCCCATAACGTTTAAAACATTGTTGCCCCAGTAGGATTTCCCATTCTGTTACCACCCCTTCTAGATCTCTGGTTTCTTTTTGCAATTTAACAGGTATGCTCCAATGCAAAAAAGATTGGATGCAAGATGTGTCATTTTGTACAGCACCGCCAAAAGACATATAATTACACCTCGGGCAAGACTTACCCTAAAAAAAGCTTTTTTAGCTGTTCCACTGAATTTGTGGTTTATGGAGTGTCCTGCCTTTGTTATCTCCTCTATGTGGGCCGCACCGTTCGCATAGTAAGGGCTGGCTTTGGAGAACACAGGAGGTTCATTGAGGAGGGAGAAGAGGACCATAATGTACCCAGGCACTTCCTTACTCATCATAACATATCCACAGAAGGCCCGAAAGTTTTCAAAAATTATGCTGCAGGGAAACATTCTGGATATTCACATTTAAACACTTTGTCCTATCCCACATGTGTGTGTGTGTGTCTATATATATATATATATATATATATATATATATATATATATATATAGTATGTATGTGTGTACATATATACTGTATGTATCCCTCTATCTACACAGACAATTGCTGTGTTTTTCCTGACATTCTTGTGTATTATTCCTAAATTTTAAATTGTATGTTTATGGAATTTTATCTTACACCATGCAGTTTATCACAATACGCCTCTATGCTATTTTATAATGTATTATGTACCATGGTATTATTTTAATACATCTCATTAAAGCATACTGCTGATTGGATGGACTGGAGCTTTCCTATCTCTCTTTTTTTTTCTATTTCAATTCCCAACCATTACAGTTTGTCCCCCCTTTTATATATATATATATATATATATATATATATATATATATATATATATATATATTTTAAATTTTTATAGTCTTCATATATACACATATATATATATATATGTATTTTTGTTGAAGTTTTTCACAGCACAAAATTAAAGAGAGTTCAGCATTGATTCTGAACAATACAGCACTTCCAAAATCTGGATATCATACCGTACAAAAATGGAAAATGAAATTTTATAATTGCATAAGTGAAGAACATATTGCCACACTCCACATGGCCATAGGCCATACTCCCGGAGGCAACTTGCCTCTTATGTTTATAGGTAAATAATCATAATCTGTAATAATGATGTTCTATTAAAAACAGTCTTGATTGTTAATCTCCAAAGCAAACTGTAGGACAGACTGCAAAACCTAAACATCTCAGGTATGTCCTTCTATGTAATGGTATCAACTCAGTTGAACAGTATCCAAAATATGCCCCCCCCCACGCTGAGGAATGTGCATCTCTCCCCTCAAGTAGCAGAAGATGATCTATCCCCCAAAAACGTGAAAGCAAGCAGTCCAGGCCCCTCAATAACAAAATCCAGAAAGAAGAGAAAAAGAGAAAAAAAGGGGGGGGAAACAAGAAGAAGAGAGGAAAGAAAGAAGGAAGAGAGAAAAGAAGAGGGATCATTAGGCAAATATCCGATCCATGGACCCCATACCTTTTCAAACACCTTCAATTCATCCTGTAAGATTGCTGTCAACCATTCATTTAACATAAGCCAGAAAAGTTTATGTTTGAGTTGGTCAAATGGTATAGCCGCCGACCTCAAGTTCCTTGATATTGTAATTTTATAACTTGGTCAGGTAATTTGAGTGAGAGTAAAAATGTAATAGTAAACTCTGATCCAGAACCGCCATACCTTGGGGCATTGCCATCAAATGTGGTAGGCTGTAACTTCCTGCCCACAGCCCTGAAAACACTTAGAGGACGCCCCCAGGACATGAAGAGGGGTGTGATTTAGTCCAAAGAACAGTCAAAGATAACTTTATCAGAGAATGATCTGACCAGGGGACGGACAGACAGTATTTTCACTGACGTTATGTACGATAGTAATGAAGTGTGTACAAAAATATGGTCTATTTGACAATATGTATGGTGCACCTGTGAAAAGTGAGTGTAATCTCTAGTGGAGGGGTAGGCCTCGCACCAGGCATCGATAAAATCATAAAAATTTAACAAGAGTGCCACTTTGCTGCTGTTTTTATGTACTTGTTTCAAAATCGCCTTGGCAGGGTCAGATTTATCTAGAATCCGATCCAATGGAATATTACTATCGCCGTCCAAAATCACCTGACCCTGTACTTTAGGCAGTGACACCGCCAACATCCTGCTAAAAAAATCCACCTGTCCAGAGTTTGGGGCATAATAGGAAATAAATAAGCCCTATGATATAGCTGCCATTCTTGTCTTTAATTATAGTGATAATGATGAAAGGGGTCTTATTAGAAAAACATACTAGCACCCCCCCCCCCCGTTTTTTCTCAGGGCCAGAAGACAAATAATACCATGGATATCGAACACTAAGGTATCTAGGGGCTGAGAAGTGAGTTTCCTGTAACAACAGGACATCAGCCCTCTGAGTGGTAGTATTGAACGGCTTTAGTTCTTTTGATAGGGGAATTAAATCCATACACATTATGGGTAATTATAGAGTATTTGGTGGAATAAATCTTAGTCATCCTGGTAGGGCAGAGCACACTCACCTTGATCCATGGAGTTAAGAGGCCAGATTCTCAGAGCCAGGTTTCATAGTCCCCATTGGTATCCAAAACAGGACAGCAAGACTAGAGCGTGGAACCAGAGTCCAGGGTTGGGATGGGTAAAAGAATAGGAAAGAAAGGTAAATGAGTAGAAAAGAGAGTAGAACATTTGGCCAAAGGCCTAGTTTACAAGGCATAATAAACATCAAGTAACATCTACATGAGTGGGTCACAACCCTACCCGGAAAGAATGTCCGGGATAAAAGTCATGAGGTCACCCTCATCATCCGAAGAAGGTAATCTCACTGAAGGGGCATGCATGTTCACCCCGACCCAAAGATCATGGAAATAAAAATAAAAACAGGAAATAACATTTAACGATTGCAACTTTTGAAACCCTATTTAACTAAGCAGATCTCCCTTTCCAGTGTCCCAGAAGCCAAGAGCAGCCTGGTGTGATCACATCCAACTTTCCTCTGGTAGTATGTTTATAAGAGGGTAGCAAGGCTGCTCCCAGAGGAAACTGACATCTGTCGATAGCATTTTGCAGCCAACTGACATTAAGGCCGTACAAAGGTAGGAGGAATTTAGCTAAGTGCAACCATTTACTGAACAGGAAATCTCAAATGGGTATGATAGTGGCGACTCCACTATCAGCAACAGGTCAAATCCAGCCCTACAGGAACATAGATTTCACCCCCATGAAAGGGGGATGTGAAGCCATCAGGGAATTAGCTGATTGGGGAAGATCTCCTAGCCGATGATGCCCATTGCTCCAACCACAATGGCGAAATGGGGCGGTTCGCCTGATAGGAAGATGAGGCGGCCTGGGATTCATGAGAAATTATCCCCAATTCCAGTAGTAAATCTTCTCGGTCTTGAAATGTAGAAAAGGAGTGAGGTTTACCTTTATATGTAAATGATAATATAAATTGAAATGCCCATCTGTACTTTATCTGTCGGTTCATCAGCTGCTGTAATAAAGGCTTCATGTTTCTCAGTTTCTGTACTGTAGATGGGCCTATATCCATAAAAAGCTGGATAGGTGCACCAAACAGGGAGAGGTCCTGTCTGTTTCTAGCCACAAACATCAACTTCTCCTTCATGTGATAATAGTGTGGCTTAACTATTATGTCCCGTGGCAGGCCTTCCGACCTGGGGGCAGTCAGGGCACGATGGATTCTATCGATTTCCATCTGATGTGTGGATATATTGGGAATCAGTTCTTTTATTAACTCCAGAATGGCCCCTTCCAAATCAGTATGAGTTTCTGGGGGGCCTCTAATGTGCACATTGTAACGACGGGACCGGTTTTTCAGGTCTTCAATTTTTGTATAGGCCTCCTCTAATCTGTTCTGGAGCTCTGTGATCATGATGAAGTTTTGGTTAACCCTTGCAACAGTACTGCCCACCTTAGATTCAATTATATCAAATCTTTCACCTATACCTTGGATATCACGTTTAAGGTCTGTAGTAATAATTGCAAAAGCTTTGGAAAGCTCCTGTTGCAGCAGCGCAGACAAGTGAGCAAAAAGCACATTGTCCCCTGCATAAGGTGCTGGCTGTGGTGCAGGCAGGTCCCTATCAGGGCTTTGTTGGCTAAACACTAGGGGTCTGCCATCTCTGCCATGTTTCTATTCATGGAGTTATATGATTTTCCAATGGTACATTCCAGTTGCAATTTCTATAGCCAGATAGCTTATGGGCTAAAATGCATTTAAAATGACAGCTCAGAAAAGATAACTGCCTGGGGAATCAGTCAAAAATATTTAAAGTCGGCAGGTAAAGATATCTTGTTTGAATGCAAAGTCCATTTGTAAAAACAAAGCCAATCACCAATCAGAAGAAAGAAATACTGAAATTTTGATCCCATGTGATAGAAATGAGCAAAAAGCTGGTAAAGCACATTGAACCTAGTCAAGCCAAAACCACTCAGATATTATTAAACTATTGAAAGTTGTTCCATTATGACATCCTGCTTACTAAGCAAGTTTCTTGGTTTGTGGGGTTTTGTCACATTCTCTAAATAAAAGACATTACTCAGCATTTGCCTTCGTGTCCAGAGCAACAGACAGAATATCAAGTAGAGATGGGTGACTCGAGTCTCTCAAACTGGGATTCAACTTTGAAAGGGCAGATCCAGTGCCTGGTGATGAATCTTTCCCAATCAACTGGGTGACATTATTTGCTCTGACACACAAAAGAATTGAACTCTGATCCCATACCAGTATACAGTACATATGTGGCTGTGCACACTCCCATTCCTAGAATCATGAGCTTACTCTCTGTTCTTTAATTTTTACATGACTGACAGAGCAGACAATAATAGGGATTTTCTGTGTTGTCACTCATAAATATATTCCATAAACAGTTGACTGTAACCCTGCAACAAGACGTATTTATGGTATGGCACTTTGGTATAGTAATTTAGTAGAAAAGTAATGTCATTATGAATGAGAGTACAGAAATGCCACCTCTTGTATTGCTGCACCTGTTTCACGCTCCACTGCTGGGTCTTTCCCTCTGTGTGCAGCCGCATGTTTCCAGCCAATCACAGCGGGGGCGTTGTCTTAAAAGGCTAGCATGGGGATTGCTCTGTGTTTGAGCAATTCTAGCAGCCAACCACCCACCTATGTGATCAACAAGTGGTTTCCTGTGCCTCTTCTGATCTTCAGCGTTCCTATTTCTCCCAGCTTGTTGTCAGCCTTGCTCCTACTGCAGGGGTCTCCAAACTTTTCAAACAAAGGGCCACTGTATTGCCCTTCAGACTTTAGGTGGGCCGGATTGTGGCCAGCAGGGGAAGAAAATTTCACAGGCATCAGTGAGAACAAATATGGCCTCAGGGTTGGTGGTCATTAGGAGGAGGAGTATTCCCCCTATTAGGAGGAGGAATAGTATCCCATCATTGGTATTGGTGGACGATATAGTGCCCCATTGTTTTTGTCAGTGGGAGGAATAGTGCCTCGTATCAGTGGGAGGAATTGTGCCCCAAGGGCCAGATAAAGGCTAGCAAAGGGCCACATCTGGCCCTCTGGCCGCAGTTTGGGGACCCCTGTCCTACTGTGTCTCAGCTTGGTTCCAGGCAACCATCCATATTCCCATCACGCACAATCCTGGAACATGCTCTAAAACAATGTGGCTGTGGCAACCACCAGCTAGAAACTTGAACATACATGATACAGTGTAAATATTTGCCAGAACACCGCCATGCTTTCTCCCAGAGTGGACCTGCTTGCTTCCAGTGTGTCCCAGGTTGTTTCTTGCCTTGCTGCCTGTGTGTGCCTGCTTGTTTCCAGCCTTGCTCCCAATGTGTCATAGCTTGATTATTTCCATGCTCTCAGTGTGTCCGAGGTTGTTTCCAGCCTTACTCCCAGTGTGCCCCAGGTTGTTTCCAGCCTTAATCCCAGTGTGCTCCAGGTTGTTTCCAGCCTTACTCCCAGTGTGCCCCAGGTTGTTTCCAGCCTTACTCCCAGTGTGTCCCAGGTTGTTTCCAGCCTTACTCCCAGTGTGCCCCAGGTTGTTTCCAGCCTTACTCCCAGTGTGTCTCAGGTTGTTTCCAGTCTTAATCCCAGTGTGCCCCAGGTTGTTTCCAGCCTTACTCCCAGTGTGTCCCAGGTTGTTTCCAGCCTTACTCCCAGTGTGCCCCAGGTTGTTTCTTGCCTTGCTCCCAGACTTGTGTCCCAGGTTGTTTCTTGCCTTGATCCCAGTGTGTGCCCTTTTGTTTCCAGCATTACTCTTAGTGTGTCCCAGGCAAAGGCGGATCCATAGTCTAGTCTCGGGAGGGGCACTGCCAGGATTTTTTTTTGCGCAAACCAATCAATATACGCTTATTGGGATTTTTTTTACCAAAAATATGTAGCAGAATACATATTGGCTTAAGTTGATGAAGACATTTTTTTATAGTAAAAAGCAAAAAATATTGCTTTATTTTTCAAAATTGTCGCTCTTTTTCTGTACATATTACAAAAAATAAAAACCGCAGAGGTGATCAAATACCACCAAAAGAAAGCTCTATTTGTGAGAAAAAAAGGACATAAATTTTACTTGGGTACATTGGCGCACGACCGCGCAATTGTCAGTCATTTAAAGTAACAGAGTGCAGTAATGCAAAAAATGGCCTGGTCATAAGGGGGGTGTAAAATAATCCGCAGCTAAAGGGGTTAGGATCGAACAACTCAAGACTAAAAGGGCATTTTTGTTTTCATACATGGCAGTAGCACACATGTATTTTGCGATTTGACACAACATTCATTTATTCTTTTACTCACTTTTAGTCAAATATTTTGGTGCTCTGGTGGGGGGTGGGGCTCCTATGCAGGAGCAATGGAGTGGAGATGGATCCAGGACCCGTAAATGCAACTGTCTGCAGCTTTCTTCTTCCTGTATTCACACCTCTCTGCAGATTGCAAGGTGGAGATGATGGAGGGAGGAGGTGGGTGGAGCCAACTCTCACTCAGGGGCGGAGGCCTGTAGTGTGGACAAGATGGAGGGAGGAGGTGCCGGTGGGTGAGGCCAACACGTTCAGAGATGGAGAAGGAAGAATGCTGGCACTCTGCCATGACTGACTGTGGATGCTGGACATTTTAGTGCAGTTAGCAGAACGGATTAATAGTAACAGCAGCACACCACTTTAAAACCTGAGGTTAGGCACTTAGGCTGTCCCAAAGCCAAAGGAACTCTCTGTCTAACTCTGCAGCAACAACTGTTCCCCTGTGGCTCCTGTCAGTGTCACGTCAGCTCTGAGACTCCGAGTCCGACGTGACTCACTGACGTCACTCGTTGCTAGATGCCAAGCGGCCCAGGAGCTAGCAACCAGTGCAGGGAGAGGCTCCACCCACCTCCTCCTCCTAGTCCAGGCAGCATAATTACATTAGATGAGTCTCTCTCTCTCTCGCCGCTGATCGGCTGATCGTGTGAGACCGAGAGAGACTCAGGCAGAGGCTGCACGGGATTGTCCGTGTGATATTTTCAGGGGGGGGCAATTGCCCTGTTGCCCCCCCTAGATCCCGTCCCAGGTTGTTTCTTGCCTTGATCCCAGTATGTGCCCTCTTGTTTACAGCTTTACTCCCAGTGTGTCTCAGGTTGTTTCTAGCCTTGCTCCCAGTGTGTCCCAGTTTGTTTATTGTGTCCCTCTGTCTGCTGTTGTCACTCCATGCACTTACAGTGCCTTGCAAATGTATTTACCCCCTTGGCATTTTTTGTGCTTTGTTGCCTCACATCCTGGAACTAACATGGATTGTTTTGAGGATTTGCATCATTTAATTTACAGAACATGCCCACAACTTTGAAGATGTTTTTTTTTATTATTATTGTGAAGCAAACCACAAATAGGACAAAATAACAGAAAAGGTCAATGTGCATAACTATTCACCCCCCTAAAGTCAATACTTTGTAGATCCACCTTTTGTGGCTATCACAGCTCCAAGTCGCTTTGGATAAGTATCTATGAGCTTGCCACATCTTACCACTGGAATTGTTGCCCATTCCTCCTTGCAAAACTGCCCCAGCTCCTTCAAGTCCATTGGTTTGCGCTTGTGAACAGCAATCTTTAAGTCTGACCACAGATTTTCTATTGGATTGAGGTCTGAGCTTTGACTAGGCCATTCCAACACATTTACATGTTTCCCCTTGAACCACTCAAGTGTTGCTTTAGCAGTGTGTTTGGGGTCATTGTCCTACTGGAAGGTGAACCTCTGTCCTAGCCTCAAATCACACACAGAGTGGTACAGGTTTTGCTCAAGAATATCCCTGTATATAGCACCATCCATCTTTCCCTCAACTCTGACCAGTTTCCCAGTCCCAACTACTGATGGTGTTCTTTGGGTGATGTGATGTGTTGGGTTTGTGCCAGACATAGCGTTTTCTTTGATGGCCAAAAAGTTCAATTTTAGTCTCATCAGACCAGAGCACCTTCCTCCATACATTTTGGGAGTCTCCCATATGCCTTTTCACAAACTCAAAACTTGCCATTTTGTTTTTTGCTGAAAGTAATGGCTTTCTTCTGACCACTCTGCCATAAAGCCCAACTCTATGAAGCATACGGCTTATTGACGCCCTATGTACATATACTCCAGTCTCTGCTGTGGAACTCTGCAGCTCCTCCAGGGTTACCTTAGGTCTCTGTGCTGCCTCTCTGATTAATGCCCTCCTTGCCCGCTCCATGAGTTTTGGTGTGCGGGAGGGGGAGAGCAGCACGGATGGAGAACTGGAGGAGGATACAGGGACAGTCAGGTATCAGGTGAAGCATCGGAGCATTTTCCCCGAGTACAAGTACTCAGGGAAATGCTTGGTATCGGTACCGATACTAGTATCGGTATCTGGACAACCCTAATTAGCAGGCTTCTGGAAAAAACATTATGATAAAATCTTATTAAGCTGAGGGTGACAGCAATACAGGTATCCCATAATTTTCTAGTGGGAAATTAGATTTCAACCTGTGTGTGTAAAATAAAAAAAATTGTTCTGGATGCAAACAGGTCAGATGACATGACAATTTTTTTAGTATGAACTTTTGTAATAAGCTCTGTACTTTTTTAGACAGACAGATCAAATGGAGTATCCTTTCTCTAACATAACAATTTTCTGTTTTTTTAGGATGACTTCCTTGAAAACACATCATTGGTAAGTATGCATGGAAAATAATAACTTATTTTGTATCAGTGGTGGGACATCAGGGCCAGCAAGGCCTTCTCCGCTGGCCTAAACGCTGCCCAAATCAGAATCACTGACTTACGTTTTAATATATGTAGCGGTAAGGGGTTGCTGGTGATTGTTGTCCATCTCCCGCCCTGCACAGCCAGGCACACAAATTTCCAGACACTCAAGAAACAATCCTTGTACTTTGTTTTGTTTTTTGTTTTATTAGGGAAATACAACTTGGATGGGGATAGGGATAGGGTGCATATGGGATGCCGACTTGATTAAAAAATATAGAGGGACTAAACTATATACACTCCGGTATATACAATCTCTTCTCTCTCACCTCCACCACATACACTTGCTTGCAGACTATCACTCCCAGGACCAGCTAGCGCTGTTATAAAGAGTCTGACACTGGCTCAGCCAGACCCAAAGAAAATGTCCTTTGCAGGCAGAGACCGCGGGCCCCTTGGTGTTGCAGATATAGGTAGTCCTTAGTGCTAGCTGTCCCACATGTGGCTACTGCTCCCAGTACCACCTCTTCAGGCCAGGGACATGAGGTAAGGTCAGTGGCTGGTGAGGCACTGGCTAGTATCAGAGCCAGATACACAAAGGTTACATATGCCGTTAAACGTTAGAGCGATAACTTCAAACCAGTAATTTCACAGTAAATTGATAAATAATACATTTTTATGTTTTAACATATAGCATAATAATATACGATTTAGCTTGATTAAAACAGTACCGTTTTACCAGTAGAAGATTTTCCTTCTCCCTCTTAACTGTGCAAGATAAACATGGCATTATGGTTAAATCGTAGGCCTCGTACACACGATAGGTTAACCAGAGGACAACGGTCTGATGGACCGTTTTCATCGGTCAAAACCGATCGTGTGTGGGCCCCATAGGTTATTTATCCATAGGTTAAAAAAAAGCCAACTTGCTTTAAATTTAACCTATGGATTCCTAACCGATAGGTCAAAACCGATGGTTAGTAGGCACAACCATCGGTTAAAAATCCACGCATGCTCAGGATCAAGTCGACGCATGCTTGGAAGCATTGAACTTCGTTTTTTCAGCACGTCGTTGTGTTTTACGTCACCGAGTTCTGACACGATTGTTTTTTTAACCGATGGTGTGTAGGCACGACGGACCATCAGTCAGCTTCATCGGTTAACCTATGACAACGGTCCTTCAGACCGTTGTCATCGGATGGACTAATCTTGTGTACGAGGCTTTATACCCATAAACCCATGTTTTTTCCTTCTAGTTAAGAGGGCTGGGCTGGAAGGGAGCATGTGTCTTTTAGACACACGCCACCTTCTATGACACTGCAGTGAGAGGGCAGCCTTCACTACAGCACTTATTTATTGGACAGCTGGGGCCAATGGTACTTTACCATTGGTCCAAGGCTCCAAGCTGTCCATTAAGCACAGTGCCTCTGACAAGAAGTCTACATACCCCCCCCCCCCCGGTCGCTGAGCTTTAACCCTCGAAGTTCGATCGTTTTTTGTTTTGCTCTGCCTCACCTGCCTCCCATGATTACACGTCTCTGCTAGCCCTCCTGGCTGCAGCTGCCCCTTTCCACTGCTCAAGCCCCCACAGTCCTCCTAACTGGCTCTGCACCCATACCAGACAGCTCCATCCCAGGCCTGTCAGGCATGCCTCCCAGTCCTCCTGACTCTGTGTCACTCACCAGCCCTCCTGGCTGTTCTTGTTGTTCCTGGAAACAACAAGGCCACCCCACCCCCCCAGACTGGGGAGCTCTCTCAAAGGCCATGAGAGCCTAACACTCCATCTCCAGCTTCCATCTGAACAACTCCTCCCCAGCTGGGCTGACCCAGAGTATGTGAGGGTGCCTGCCCCCTGCAAACCCTAGTTGGGAATTGGTCAGGGTCCTCAGAATACTCCAGGCAGCTCCACCTTACCTCTCTTCCCATTCTTCTAGAAGGTTCCAGAACATTCGAGAAGTAGGGGGGAGGTCCCAGTGATGCTGCTTGTGAGTCATCCAGCTCTTCCTGGATTTCTCTCCAACCCAGGACAAAAACACATACTTCTAGCACTAGAGGGTGCCACACACACACACACACACACACACACACACACGTATATATATATTTTATGAATATGTTATTCCCAATAGTCTATTCTCTTCCTTTCATAGATTTTCTCTTGGTTTCGCTGCTTTCAGTAGTGTATGTTTATGCTAGAGTTTTTATTCAATCATATTTCAGCCATGATACCCATCATGTTGTGCCATGGTCAAATAAATCTGCCCTGAGGCCTTCAGAATCAACAGTGCTGGTGCCTGTAGCTTGTAGTAAATGGCCTCGATACTGTAGCTTCAACCAATCAGATTGAGTCGGCAACAACTTGGACACCGAGCAGGCATACATTCACATTGATATTTGAACTTCCTTTGATTGGATGGTGGGTCAGAGAGTGGAGAGGAGGGACTTTTTTCCATTTTCAGCACAGGCAGATAATCCTGCACCACATGTTGCTCTGCACCCATGTACCTGTAAAAATTATAGTTCTGACTGGTTATCAACTGTAACCCTTCCCTGGCGGATTGTACATCACTCCCCAAGGTTTCATAAATCTATCAGGCAAATTAACATCAGTATAGCGAGAGGACATTAGCAGGCTTCTGCAAAACAGTATTGATAATATTATTAAGGTGCGGGTGGCATCAATACAGGTATCCCATTATTTTCTAGCAGAAAAATGGATTTTAACATGTGTGTAAAATGTAAAAATAGTTTTGGATGCAAACAGGTTAGATGACATGACATTTTCTTTTACAAAGGGTTTTATTGATAATCAATGCAACTTTACAGCTTAACATTGAGAAGAATACATCATGGATAAACATGACAGAGAAAAAAAAAAGGAACAATGCAGCATTTCAAAAGGAATAAACAAAACAAGAATAAAAATGCCAATGAGTAAGGCCCCCGTACACACGAGGAGACATGTCCGATGTCTCCTGGGAGCTTTTGGTCTGATGTGTGTACACACCATCAGACCAAAATCCCAGCGGACAGAGAATGCGGTGATGTAGAAGACACCGACGTTCTCAAACATGGAAGTGCAATGCTTCCACGCATACGTCGAATCAATTCGACGCATGCACGGGATTTCGGGACGCTGGTTACACGTCATAACCAGCGGACATGTCCGATTAGGTGTACTAACCATCGGACATGTCCGACGGACATGTTTCCAGCGGACAAGTTTCTTAGCTTTCTTTTGTCCGCTGGAAACCTGTCCGCTAGGCCATACACACGGTCGGACATGTCCGCGGAAATTGGATCGCGGACCAGTTTCAGCGGACATGTTCGACCGTGTGTACGCGGCCTTAGACCTGTACAGATGAACAAAAATGCTCAGGACCCAGGAATGCCCATAGGGCATAGCCTACTATTTAGGAAGTATATAAAAGGTCCATCCCAACAGGAGCCCAACTGTAAACAGCCCGCGGCTTCCAGCCAGGCAACCAACACTTTCAGGGACAGGGCCAGGGTCGCTGGCATGCCAGATGACATGACATTTTCATTAGTATGAACTTTTATAATAAACTCTGTACTTTTTTAGACAGACAGATCAAATGTAGCATCTTTTCTCTAACATAGCCATTTTCTTTTTTTTTAGAATGACTTCCTTGAAAACACAACATTCGTAAGTATACACAGAAAAAAATAACTGTAATGTACTTGTTTGTACTAATCATAAGTCACCTCAAATATGTGATGAAAACCAAATGTTGAAAGTACCGTAAGTAAAAAAGTAGCATAATGAATAATTGTTTCAGGTATCCATATATCAGTTAGGACATTGATCTAGTAGTTTTTTTTAATAACAATTTGCAATCCAATTTCAAGGCAATAATCTTACACATTTGGTGGCTGAATGAACTATATGGAAAACCTTGCTATTTGATTGTTTCTAATAAACCAATACCCTATCAAGTGTGTGTGTGTCTGGGAAGATTTAGCCAACGGTGTTCAAAATAAGCTAACATTTAAAGAGCGCCAACATTATAGACAAGATTTTTTTAAATTAAACACACACCAAGAATGTAGCAAACAGGACTTGTAATAACGCAACTGACCAGTGAAGAGTTCCACAGGGTTTAAAAGGATGCATTATGCAGCTTAACAGGGGTCAAGTCCTGGGGAAAAGTGTGGGAACTCCCACCCAAGATCCACTCCCCCACCAAAAAAAAAAAAAATTATACGCTCATATGCATAATTACTAAAACGCATGTTTTTTTTTTTTTTCGATCCACTGTACCTTAGTAATCCTTTATGTTACTGGCTGCTTCCTGTATATGGATTAATTGGGTAGGGTGCGGGTATCCTGTTACTTCATCGATGCCGCAATGTCTCCTGGGAGCTTTTGTCATTGTTCCCAGGAGACATTGCGGAGGTCTGCCGCGAGTTATCGCAGGATTTAGAAAGAAGCAAGTTCTTTCTAAATCGCACGATAACTCGCGGCAGATTTTCACAGTACCTACAGGTAAGCCTTATTATAGGCTTACCTGTAGGTAGAGGTGGTAGTACGGAGTTTACTACCACTTTAAAGGACAATATTCAAAATACAGAAAACTTTCAAATAACATGCTTTGAGTACAGTGGCGGCTGGTGCTCTAAAATTTTGGGGGGGCGCAAACAAACAAAAAAAAACAAAAAAACAATTGCAGCCTCACAGTGCCCATCATACACAGCTACTGTGCCCATCAATTGCAGTCACTGTGCCCATCAAAGGCAGCCACTGTGCCCATCATACACAGCTACTGTGCCTATCAATTGCAGCCACTGTGCCATGCCATCAATTGTCGCCACTGTGCCATCAATTGTCACCACTGTGCCATGCCATCAAACGCAGCCACTGTGCCAATCAACTTTCACCACTGTGCCATGCCATTACACGCAGCCACTGTGCTATCAATTGTCACCACTGTGCCCATCAATTGTCACCACTGTGCCCATCAATTGTTGTCACCACTGTGCCATGCCAAACGCAGACACTGTGCCATGCCGCCAAACGCAGACACTGTGCCCATCAATTGTTGTCACCATTGTGCTCATCAATTGTTGTCACCACTGTGCCTATCAATTGTTGTCACCACTGTGCCCATCAATTGTTGTCACCACTGTGCCCATCAATTGTTGTCACCACTGTGCCCATCAATTGTTGTCACTACTGTGCACATCAATTGTTGTCACCATTGTGCCCATGAATTGTTGTCACCACTGTGCCCATCAATTGTTGTCACCACTGTGCCCATCAATTGTACTCGCCACTGTGCCCATCAATTGTACTCGCCACTGTGCCCTGTTAAATTCTGCCACTGTGCCCTGTAAAACGCCCCCTCCCCATTTCAGCCCGGCACTTACCTCTTTGGGGTCAGCCATCCTGCTTCCACTGTCCCTCGATGGCTTCTACCGCCCTCGATAACGCTTCAGCCAATCAGGTTACCAGGTTACCAGAACCGGTGAACCTGATTGGCTGAGACGCCTGTCAGTCTTATACAAGGAGCACATCCCTAGTGCGTTCCTTGTATAAGCTTCCGGGACACGAGGGCTGTACCGTTGGCTCTGATAGGCACTTCCGTACAGCCAACCAGCTGCCGTTATTCAGATGGCCGACATGAGCGCCGACCATCTGAATAGAACAGCGGCAGCGGCGATAATAACATAGATTCATGCAGTGCATGAATCTATGTTATTAGACTCAGTGGCGGTGAGAGCCAGAGGGGGCTTTAAACTTGCAGTAACCTTAGGGAACAGTACCATGTATACCTTTAAGGCATCTTGCAAATGGACTTAATTATTAAGGCCCCTTTCACACTGAGGCATATTTCAGGCGTTTTAGCGCTAAAAATAGCGCATAAATAACTCCTGAAATAATCCTGCCCCAGCATTCTTAATGTGAAAGCCCAAGGGCTTTCACACTGAGGTGATGCGCTGGCAGGAGGAAAAAAAATCTCTTGCAAGCAGCATCTTTGGAGCGGTATAGGAGCGGGGTGTTTACCGCTCCTATACCGCTCCTTCCCATTGAAATCAATAGGAAACCGCAGTAATACCACCGGCAATGTGCCTCTGCAGAGGCGCATTGCGGGGGGTATTAACCCTTTTTGGCTGCTAGCAGGGGGTTAAAACCGCACCGCTAGGGGCCAAATATCGGGGTAAATACGACGGTATAGTGGCGCTACAAATCGCGCCGCTATACCGACACTGCATCTCCCTTGCCCAGTGTGAAAGGGGCCTTATTGAGGGTTATGCAGAGGATCTTGCTGGTAGAAAAACCCTGAGTAAAAAAGCACAACTTCACCAAAAACAAAGGATTTTCCAGCACACTTACCAGCTAGTCTGCAACAAAATCAAATTGATCCTGTCTAACAATACACATTAAAAACACAGGACCAGATTCAGGTAGAAGATACGACGGCGTATCTCCTGATACGCCGTCGTATCTCTGAGTGTGAGGCGTGGTATCTTGGCGCCTGATTCAAAGAATCAGATACGCCAGAATTTGTCTAAGATACGACCAGCGTAAGTCTCCTACGCCATCGTATCTTAACTGCATATTTACGCTGGTTGCTAGGGGCGTGTGCGCTGATTTACGCCTAGAATATGTAAATCAGCTAGATACGCCTATTCACGAACGTACGCCCGGCCGTCGCAGTTCAGATACGCCGTTTACATTAGGCTTTTTCCGGCGTAAAGTTACCCCTGCTATATGAGGCGCAGCCAATGTTAAGTATGGATGTCGGGCCAGCGTCGAATTTTCCATCGATTATGTTGTTTGCGTAAGTCGTTCGCGAATAGGGCTGTGCGTCATTTACGTTCACATCAAAAGCATTGGCTTTTTGCGGGTTAATTTGGAGCATGCACACTGGAATACTTTCACGGACGGCGCATGCGCCGTTCGTAAAAAACATCATTTACGTGGGGTCACAATAAATTACCATAAAACACGCCCACATATTCCACATTTGAATTAGGCGGGCTTACGCCGGCCTATTTACGCCACGCCGCCGCAACTTTGCTTTGTGAATACTACTAGCCTGTCAAAGTTGCGGAGGCGTAGCGTAAATAGGATACGTTACGCCCGCACACAAATACGTGCTCCCTACCTGAATCTACCCCAGAGGGTTTAGTTGTACACATTTGCAAATATATGTGGAAGCTGCAATGCCACACCAAGGCTCCTATGCTGTTCTAACTCTATGTTTGAGAGTCCCTATGCTGGAGTATATATAGCAGGAGGAGATATGCCTGGAGGGAGCCCACCCCTTTTTAACGGACAAGGGACACATTGGAAGCTCAGCAAAAGTACAATGGCAGCTGTAGGCATACAATGTGTCCCTATGTCAAATCCAGTGAGCATCTAAAAATGTGAAAAATTCAGCGCTGAGAAGTACAAATAAAATAAACAATAACAATTAATATGCTAGCCAGCACTAAGAATAAATTCATAAAAAATTCTCAAAGCATAAATATAAGAAAAGTGCAGCGCAAGAATTAAATTAATACAAAAAAATATATAATTTAAATATGCCAGTGAAAAATTAAATAAATGAGTGCCATTGAAAAAATATATGTGTCCAAGTGTCCATATATCCTTAAGTGAAAAATCACACAAATAAATCCGGCAAGGATGAGAGTGAAGAGGAGACACCAGAGGAAATCCACCACCAAGGTATAGATGGACTCTCACCTCATTGCTTCGACCCGTGAGGGTCACAAAGCATATCTGCAAACAATTCACAGTCCAGTCCAACCTCCAGATAGATCATCAAATCTTATAAGTATCCAAGGCCACCATAAATAAGAAAACACAAAGAAAATCTAGTGCTCTCTGTAAACCGGTTTAATGTTTAAAAAGGTAAAAAATTCAGAACACTCACATTTAAAATCACTCACAGCCGAGTGAAAGCATGTACAACGTAATTGCAATGACCAGCGGCAATGATCGAGGTGACGTCCAGCGTAACTCCTCCTCCTTCGTACGCGTTACGTCCCGTGGGTGGGACTTCCTCAGCGTCAGGTGGAGAGAGAACGCCGAACGTCCCCAATGGCAAAAAATAAATAGCAATGACCGAACTCAGCAGCCAATCAGATCGCTCCCGAGTGCAGCCAATAGAAATCCTAAGTGGCAAACAACATCCGGGGCAAAGGCAAGCAAAGTCATCACTATGGGGATTCGGCAACCAATCGAAACACTCACGGATGTGGCCAATAGAAGATCAGCAATGAACATAAACATCCGGGGCATGGTACCGAGTCTCGATAGTGCGGAAGTGCAAGAAAAATGTAATAATAAATAAACGGACCCCCAAAACTGAATGGAAAAGGAATTAAAAACCAAACAGTTAGAGTCTTGATGCCTCACAGAGACTAATAAGTTCATTTATATACAGAAATTTAAAATCAAAAAGAGGGGTGCAAACAATAAGCCCCTTAAAATTAATTTAAAAAAATTTAGAAATATATATAATTATATATATTACTATATATTAAAAAACGGACGTCAGCCTCGATCATCGTCACTAATCAACGACTCATAGCAACATTAAAATTAGAATTAATAATTCATACATAATTAAAGTGCTACATACATACATACATAAAAATTGAATAAAAATATAATAAAAAGACCAATAATGCTACCGATTAGAAATGAAACAGTTTAAATCAAACTCAACGTTAAGGCCCCGAGGCGAGGCAACCTTGAGCTCAAAAATCCAGTAAGATTCTCGTCTGCTAAGCTGGCGAATAAAGTGCCCCCCCCTCCAATGTCTGGACACTTTTTCTATTCCCCAGAACTTTAAACTTTTAGGATTACGGTTATGATGTTGTCTGAAATGTTTTGAAACACTATGTGTTTTAACTCCTCGTTTAATGCAACTGATATGTTCGCCTACACAAACATGTAGGGCACGTGAGGTACGGCCGACATATTGAAGCCCACAGTCGCATTCTAACATATAAATAACCCCTTCCGTGTCACAAGTAACGAGCTCCTTGATGGTGTATTCACTACTAGTGACTGTGGAGCTAAAAGTTTTCCGTTTCTTGATGTTATTTTTCGCATGTTTGCATGTGGCACATCTTCCACAGGCGTAGAAGCCGGAGAGAAAGTTAAATAATCTGGGTCTAGGTACAATAGGCGGGTCTATAACCCCTGGTGCGATAACATCGCGCAGGGCTGGGGCTTTCTTATAGACAAATTGGGGCCGATCCGGTAGGACAGGTCCCAAAATGGCATCCCCTTTTAACACTGCCCAATGTTTAACGATAATCCGTTCAAACTTTTTGTACTGAATATTATAATCCAAAAGGATTTTGTGATTATAATATTCAGTACAAAAAGTTTGAACGGATTATCGTTAAACATTGGGCTTTCTTATAGACAAATTGGGGCCGATCCGGTAGGACAGGTCCCAAAATGGCATCCCCTTTTAACACTGCCCAATATTTAATGATAATCCGTTCAAACTTTTTGTACTGAATATTATAATCCAAAAGGATTTTGTGATTATAATATTCAGTACAAAAAGTTTGAACGGATTATCGTTAAACATTGGGCAGTGTTAAAAGGGGATGCCATTTTGGGACCTGTCCTACCGGATCGGCCCCAATTTGTCTATAAGAAAGCCCCAGCCCTGCGCGATGTTATCGCACCAGGGGTTATAGACCCGCCTATTGTACCTAGACCCAGATTATTTAACTTTCTCTCCGGCTTCTACGCCTGTGGAAGATGTGCCACATGCAAACATGCGAAAAATAACATCAAGAAACGGAAAACTTTTAGCTCCACAGTCACTAGTAGTGAATACACCATCAAGGAGCTCGTTACTTGTGACACGGAAGGGGTTATTTATATGTTAGAATGCGACTGTGGGCTTCAATATGTCGGCCGTACCTCACGTGCCCTACATGTTTGTGTAGGCGAACATATCAGTTGCATTAAACGAGGAGTTAAAACACATAGTGTTTCAAAACATTTCAGACAACATCATAACCGTAATCCTAAAAGTTTAAAGTTCTGGGGAATAGAAAAAGTGTCCAGACATTGGAGGGGGGGGCACTTTATTCGCCAGCTTAGCAGACGAGAATCTTACTGGATTTTTGAGCTCAAGGTTGCCTCGCCTCGGGGCCTTAACGTTGAGTTTGATTTAAACTGTTTCATTTCTAATCGGTAGCATTATTGGTCTTTTTATTATATTTTTATTAAATTTTTATGTATGTATGTAGCACTTTAATTATGTATGAATTATTAATTCTAATTTTAATGTTGCTATGAGTCGTTGATTAGTGACGATGATCGAGGCTGACGTCCGTTTTTTAATATATAGTAATATATATAATTATATATATTTCTAAATTTTTTAAATTCATTTTAAGGGGCTTATTGTTTGCACCCCTCTTTTTGATTTTAAATTTCTGTATATAAATGAACTTTTTAGTCTCTGTGAGGCATCAAGACTCTAACTGTTTGGTTTTTAATTCCTTTTCCATTCAGTTTTGGGGGTCCGTTTATTTATTATTACATTTTTCTTGCACTTCCGCACTATCGAGACTCGGTACCATGCCCCGGATGTTTATGTTCATTGCTGATCTTCTATTGGCCACATCCGTGAGTGTTTCGATTGGTTGCCGAATCCCCATAGTGATGACTTTGCTTGCCTTTGCCCCGGATGTTGTTTGCCACTTAGGATTTCTATTGGCTGCACTCGGGAGCGATCTGATTGGCTGCTGAGTTCGGTCATTGCTATTTATTTTTTGCCATTGGGGACGTTCGGCGTTCTCTCTCCACCTGACGCTGAGGAAGTCCCGCCCACGGGACGTAACGCGTACGAAGGAGGAGGAGTTACGCTGGACGTCACCTCGATCATTGCCGCTGGTCATTGCAATTACGTTGTACATGCTTTCACTCGGCTGTGAGTGATTTTAAATGTGAGTGTTCTGAATTTTTTACCTTTTAAACATTAAACCGGTTTACAGAGAGCACTAGATTTTCTTTGTGTTTTCTTATTTATGGTGGCCTTGGATACTTATAAGATTTGATGATCTATCTGGAGGTTGGACTGGACTGTGAATTGTTTGCAGATATGCTTTGTGACCCTCACGGGTCGAAGCAATGAGGTGAGAGTTCATCTATACCTTGGTGGTGGATTTCCTCTGGTGTCTCCTCTTCACTCTCATCCTTGCCGGATTTATTTGTGTGATTTTTCACTTAAGGATATATGGACACTTGGACACATATATTTTTTCATTGGCACTCATTTATTTAATTTTTCACTGGCATATTTAAATTATATATTTTTTTGTATTAATTTAATTCTTGTGCTGCACTTTTCTTATAAATCCAGTGAGCAAGCTACAAAACATTTCAACCACCCCAATTTATAACTAGCCCTTAAACTAAGGTGCACATGGAAGTGGGCTAAATGGAAAAAAATAAGATTTCTCCAACCACACAATCGAGGTGAATGGAGGATGTTAACGGACGTTAGCGGATGCTCATCCGCTAACGTACGCTATCCCATTGGAAAGCATTGCAGTCCGTAAACGGATGTATGAAAAAACGGACGAACGGTCCGCACGTGTGAAAGGACCCGAAATGACAACACACTGAAATTTGGCCGAGCCCTGGTGAACTGGTCAGATTTCGGTCTAATATGGTCAACCTTAGGTAAATTAATCAATGTTTCTGCACATCTTTTGCTGTTACCTTGGAGTTCTCTTTGTCTTTCTTCACCATCGGACAGTGTGCTTTTGCAGGACACCCACTCTTAGGATAAATAGAAAGTACTGAGCCTCTTGGCTGCCTTTTTAGATATTTTAGCTTACGAATATTCAGCCATCCTGAAATAACCATACCTTGTAGTAGCTGACGGTTGTGTATCAATGCCTAAAAGCTACATTGGAACGTAGCAATGGGAGGAAAGAGACAGCCAGAATATAAGAAAAATCCTATTTTCCGACAAAAAAAAGCAAAGTCCAAAGGAAATCTCATCTTCTCAAACTCATTCTTGGGGAGCCCATCTACAAGGATTTAGCAGCAATTGATAAGGAAGTTAGAACCAAAAGAAGTGAGAAAACGCGTGGTGGAATCCAAGGATTCGGAATGCAGGAGCAAACATAGAAGCTGCAGCTTTTATCTCCCTCTTCTAAGTAGATGTGGCAGACCACATCATTGCTGCAAAGGGTAGAGGACCAAATATTCTCCTGACCTACTGGGAACCTTGGTTTAGAATAATACACCTAATCACTGCTTTATTACACCAAAAAATATGAAATGAATTGAAACTTTATATATTGAAACAATTATATGAGCGACGTAAACACGTCTACATAAAATATACTGTATTTCTATCAGAGAGGTTCCCCAATCTTCCACAGGGTTCTCTCCCTTTGAGTTACGGTATGAGAGGTACCCACGGGGCTATTGGACATTGCCAGGGAAAAATGGGAAAGTAAGAGAATCCTTTGTTGAAGTGTGATTGAGCATGTGGTGCAAATGCAAGATAGAATTGCGCATATTATGCTGTTTGTTAAGAAACAATTGGCTAGGGAGGAATCGATAGGGAGTTGGTATTGGTCCCCATGGTGGAAAGTACATATCTAGCCAAGTGGCAGCACTAAGTGGTTAGCACTTCTGCCTAGCACTAGGGTCGTCGGTTTCAATTCCAACCATGACACTACCTGCCTGGAGTATGCATGTCCTTCTTGTGCCAACGTGCGTTTCCTCTGGCTACTCCGTTTTCCTTCCACACTCTAAAGACATGCTAGTAGGTTAATTGGCATCTGTCTAAATTGGCCTCAGAGTGTATGTATGAATGTGAGTTAGGGACCTCAGATTATTAGTTACTTGAGGGCAGGGAGTGATATGAATGTACAATATATACATAGCTCCCAACTGTCCCTGATTTCGAGGCACTGTCCCTGGTTTCGAGGGACTGTCCCTGATTTGGAGCAATGCCCCTCTTTCCCTCTTTCCCCCTCATTTTGGTCTGATCTATATAGTTGTATATAAAATGCACTTTTTATCTTTCAAAAAGTGTTTCCCAGTGCTAAACCTTTCATCTAATACACATCTAATAATTAGAAAGCCTAAAAATTATAATTTTTTGGTTTAATACCGCTTTAAGGCAGCTGAAAACCTCCAGTGTGTTTCTGCGCCAAAAAAACTACAATGTAAAAATGACGATCACTCTGATCAATTTAAAACTAGCAAAAACAGGAACATATTTATTCATTATATAGGAAAGCTTAAAACAGGTTCCCTTAATTCAGAAGGAGGGTTGAGTACACCTTGTTGATTGTTTTAAGGACCTGTCTGAGTTACATATTGGTAAGAGTTAGTACCTTGGTACTGTTGGACCTCAGCGCAGCTTTTGACACTGTAGACCACAAACTACTACTAACTCGGCTAGCTGAAGTAGCCAGAGTCACGGAATTTGATCTATCCTGGTTCTCCTCCTTTTTGGAAAACCGATCACAAATAGTGAAATTGAGACCTTTCACGTCTGAAAAACGCACAGTGTCATGCGGGGTCCCGCAAGGATCCCCCCTGTCGCCGGTACTGTTCAACATCTACCTCCGCCCTCTCTTTGAAATCATCAGTAGCCAAAAGCTACTTTACCACTCTTATGCAGATGGCACACAACTGTACTTTCGCATCTGCAACAAAAAGGATCATCATCTAGGTCTAGAGAAATCCCTCTCTTTGATAGGAAACTGGATGACAAAGAGTTATCTTAAACTCAACGGATCGAAAACAGAACTTCTCCTGTTTCACGCCAATCGAAAGAATCAACTTGCAACAACTTGGACACCCCCGCCCATTCTGGGCCAAATCATCACCCCTAGCACCAAAGTCAAAAGTCTCGGAGTCATCTTCGACACCTACATGACAATGGATGCACAAATAGGGTCAGTAGTCAGCGGATCCCACCATCTGCTGCGCATACTACGCAGACTTATTCCATTTATACCTAAAGAGGACATAGCAGTCGTGGTGGGAACAATTGTTAACTCCCGGCTGGACTATGCAAATGCCCTCTACCTCGGACTCCCTAAGTACCAAATCACTCGTCTGCAAGTCATTCAAAATACGGCCGCGCGTCTAGTGACTGAGAAAAAATCTTGGGAATCAATCTCTCCTTCACTGAGAACCCTTCATTGGTTGCCAGTGAAAGACAGAATTACCTTCAAAGCACTCTGACTGACGCACAAATGTGTTCAAGGAATATTCATGCGAGAAACTAAAATGTTACAACTCCAATCTTGTTCTGCGATCCACCAATCAAAATCTACTCCAAATACCAAAAACCAGATACAAGTCCAAGGGAGAACGAAGATTTGCGTTCCAGGGTCCCAGACTATGGAACGCGTTACCAACCAGCATTCGGTTGGAGGAGAATCACTTGACCTTTAGGAGAAAGATCAAAACCCACCTCTTCTGAGTTCAAAGGAGAAGTGCTCAAACAAGCGCCCAGAGGCGATTCAGTTCGCATGTGTAGCGCTTTATAAAAAGTTTCTCACTCACTCACTCTCACTTAAGACTACAAAACTTTACTATACTGAGAATTATATAAAACCTTTGAGAATGATTTGCTAAATAAATGTGCAAACCGTAAATCATCAGAAAAGTGGCTTGGAGGTGTTATTTTCATATCATACTCACTTTCCCTTATCCCTGTCATCAGTTTTTACTTGCATATGTTGCCCTTTAAATTACCCTAATTGAGGTTGTGCCGATTTGAATTTAGTAGCAGAGCAATGCTTATCAGTGCATGAAAAGCACTGATAGAACTTTCATTTTCAGTAACCATGTAAATATGTGTGAAGAGGCTGGGTGGGTGAATGGAAAAATACCGCGCTCTGCAGCTGTAATGTGCAAATGAGCGGTTAAGATTTCTACCTGAAACAAAAGCAGATAAGAGGTGCTTACCAAAATTGTGATGTGTAATGTCAGCACTATTTGAAACAATTCAATGAACTTTTACTGGATCTATAGTGCAAATGGAATACCCTGTTTTTAAGACAACAATTAAATATACCCAAATCAGTGAATAACATTTCAAGTAATAATCTGTTGCTGTGAAGTTTTGTTTTTCAAAAATGCTTATGTGAACATTAAAAGTAAGAAAAAAAAAGTGCATTGAGACACAATAAGCTAAAGAAAATAAATCCATCATGAAAATAGTAACATAATAATATTCATTCAAAATCATTCTTTTCACAAATGACCAAAATGCGCCTTGAAGTGAACTCTTATTCATTAGGCTTCATTTCCACTGACGTTTTTACAGCCACTTTTCTGAGCGTTTTTTCCAGCTTAAAAACGCCTGTCCATGTTATTCTATGGCATCATGCCCACATAGGCTTTTTTGAGCTGCAAATGGCATAGGCGTTTTTGAGCTGTAAAAAAACACAGGACCAGGGCGTTCTGAAGCTCCAGAGTAGAGCTGTAAAAACGTCAGACGTTAAAAAACGCTCAAAAACGCGCGAAAACGCTCAAAAACGCTGCTGTTAGAAATCACGGGGCCCTGTACAGCCTACCCAACGGGGCCCCCCCGACCCCGCCCACCTAGAAAAAATGCAGCCTTGTCCTGCCTTTTTCTCCTGCCTGTTATAAATGTGTCCATTTACGTCAGGCTGTTTGATCTGTCATGTTTAGGTCTGGAAAAATAGAAAGAGGATGCAATCCTTTTCCCATTTTTTTTTTTGGAGCTGAGCAGACCAGTGGCAGCCGCTCCATACAGACCCGGAATCAGGTGGATATAAACAGACAGAGGTACATTTACATCCAGACTCCTGTAGACCTACATGAAGGTATGTACAAAAAATTGACCAATGGATCCAAGTGGAAAGCTTGGGCAATTAGGGCCAGATCCTCAAAAGGGATACGCCGGCGTATCTACTGATACGCCGTCGTATCCCTGTTTCTATCTATGGAACTGATCCACAGAATCAGTTTCAGTTTCACATAGATAGGGAGAAGATCCGACATGTGTAAGGGACTTACACTGTCGGATCTTAGGATGCAGTACCGCAGCCGCCGCTGGGGGCATTTCTCGTCGAAATGCCGCTTTGGGTATGCAAATTAGCACCTACGGAGATCCACGAAGCTTTTACGCTTCGTTTTTTCTCAGTAAGTATTAGTTTGCCGTCGCAATATTAGGGCTGCTTTTACAAGGCCTAAACTGTTTAGGCCTTGTAAAAGTAGACCCTTCTATCCTGCGTCGCCGTCTTTTTTTTTTTCAAATTTTTTTTTTCCCGCCGCAACTTGTATTTTTTTTTTTACGCCCGTCGCGATTCTCAAAACCCGGCGCAACGTAAAACCGCGCAAAGCACGTCGGGAAAATGACGTCGTGAGCATGCGCAGTACGGCCGGCACGGGAGCGCACCTAATTGAAATGGGACTCGCCCCATTAAATTAGGAACGCCTTGTGCCGGCGGGATTTAAGTTACACAGCCGAAAATTTCTAGGTAAGTGCTTTGTGGATCAGGCACTTAGGTAGAAATTTTCCAGCAGTGTAACTTAAATCCGAATATTTAAGTTACACCGGCTGGCTGTGGATCTGGCCCTTAGTTCTTAAATTGGAGTGGCTGGGGGCCTCAGAAAACACAGCTCAGCCATTTACTGCCCCCAAACACAAATGTAACCAAGCATCTCATGCTTAAGATTATCATCATCATCATTATGATGATCAGAGCATAGCAGGTGCTGGTATGGCTCTGTCAGTGTCACATTGCTGTTGAATGCTGACTGTTATGGCTGTACTGTGTTATGATCTGTAACACACAGTGCAGCCTTAAAGTTAACAAAATCATCACCCAACAGCAGTGCCGGCCCAAGACATTGTGCTGCCTGGTACCAAGAATGAAATGCTGCCCCCCCCAAAAAAAAATTACGTTCACCAAAATGCCCCCACATTCATTCTTTTATATCATGATAACTAAAGTGGACCTATCATGGCTCTATGCATGTATATAGGAGTATAAAAAGGACCTGTTATGGCTCTATTCATGCAATTAACCCCACAGTGAAGCGGAGAGCGGAACGGGAGGAGCGGTAGGGCAGCAATTAGCCCCACAGTGGAGTGGAGAGTGGAGCTGGTGGAAAGGGATGGCGTGTGGGCAGGAAATTTGCTGCCCCCCTGAAAGTGCTGCCTGGTACAATGGTACCATCGGGTCCCATGGTAGGGCCGGCCCTGCCCAACAGCATGTGACACAGACACTGTGACAGAACCATAGAGCTTCTGCTGTTCTCTGATCATCATCATCATAGGCAAGCACAGTGTGGAGTCAGGGAGGGAAGTATACCTTTCTTCCTTAGAAGTAAATGTTGCTGTGCACAGTGTTAGCTCCCACTTGCCTGATGCTGCGCCCTGCCATTGGATTAAGCCTGCTGCACCTTCTCAGCCTTCCTATTTACATCAATCTCTCCCTCCGTCCACGGAACTTACTGAGGGAGAAGTTTACAGGAGCAGTGTAGAGAAGAATCACTCCGCCAGGGAAACCATAGGCAGTGGGTGGCTGCTGCCGGATCTATAATATGGGTGGTGCATCGGCCTGTCTGCCTGCACCCCGAAAAAGGAAAAAAAGTCCCTCCCCTGCTGTCATCTCCAGGGCCCCTATGTTGACCTGATGGGGCCCAGGAAAATGTAATTACCCTCTGATTAGCAAGTAGAGCAGAGTATGGTTTAGGAAAAAAAAAAAAAAAGTTTTATTTATTTAAGCAAAAATAACTTTAAAGTCGCCCGGGCCCCCTGCTGGACAGGGCCCGCTACAACAGGGCTGCCTGTACTGCCCTATCAGCGGCCCTGGATAGGAGTGCTGACTCTAAGCCCTCTTAAAGTGCCTGTTGGAGATAGATCACAGGATCAATGACCTTCTCCCTTCCTTCATGCTTTCACTGCATGTTGGAAGGAAGAGGAGGAAGTCACATGTCCAGTTCCCCGGTCTACATGATATGTTTCAGTGCTCCTGCAGAGGAACAGAGCAATGGGAGAGTGCAAGAAAGGAGAGTATTCGTGAATGGGGGGTGTTCCTTTACATGGGAGCCAAACACTTAAAGTGGTTTGGCTCCCAAAGCCGTGCGTGCTTTTTATGTATGTTATGTAATGTTAATTTTTGGAATGCATGTAGAAATTTTTGCTTAAATAGACATTCTGCCAACCTATGTGTGTTGAATATACATATCATGCATACTGTTCCTGCAATTCTCAGTTTAATGGGTTTTTTTTTTTTGCTTTATAAACAGGGTGACAATTTTGACAATGACTACGTATGCGATGGTACCATCAATGAAAACCAAAACGAACTTCAGCAATTCCAGCGCATTTTCATCCCATTGCTTTATAGCCTTGTATTTGTAATTGGCATTATTGGAAATGGTCTTGTCCTCTATATTCTAATGAGGCACCGTCGCTTACGCTCAAGTACGGATAATTTCCTTGTGCACCTGGCTATTGCAGATTTACTGATGCTTTTTACATTTCCCTTTGGTGTGACTGACGTTTTAGTTGGATGGGTATTTGGAGATTGCCTTTGCAAGATTGTGAGAGTTATCAGCCGTGTGAATTTCTACTGCAGCAGCCTCCTCTTGGGATGTATCAGCATTGACCGTTATATGTCTATAATCCATGCTGTCAATGCTTTCAGAAAGCAACATGTCATGACTGCACATATCCCTTGTTTTTGTGTTTGGCTCTTCTGCTTTCTTCTATCATTGCCAAACCTATTCATACTGGGAACCTTTCCAGATGGGAATGTTACCAGGTGTGCATACTACGATGGCTCTTTTGAAGAAAATCGTTTTTGGCAGGCTGAGAGATTCCTCAACCATGTGGTAGGATTTTTATTGCCGCTGATCCTCATGACTTTTTGTTATTCTCACATTATAGTCACCTTGTGCAAATCACCAAGACGGGAAAAAAAAAGGGCAGTCAGGGTGGCCATAGTGATAACCAGTGTCTTCTTTTTGTGCTGGACACCATACAATGTCGTCATTATTGTTGACACTTTGGATCGGCTACAACTAATCAAAAGTTGTGTAAATTTCAGACAACTTCACTTAGCAATGATAATTACAGAGTTGTTAGGGTATATTCACAGTTGCCTGAATCCCTTGCTGTATGCCTTTGTGGGGGTAAAATTCCGAAATGATGCCGTGCGTGTTTTAATGCATATCACATGCTTCAAATCAAAGATGATTAGTAAGCTAAACACACTTCAAAGGAAAGGAAGTACTGTAGAATCTGAAAGTGGTACAGTCATGTCCAGTTTTTAAAATGTCAAAACCCCTCTCAAATGTACAACAGTATGAATTATAAAAAATAGTAAGGTCCATCTGAAGGCCACCATTTAAATCAGGAGAAAAGAAGAAAAGGTATAGGATCAATTGAGAAGGTAAAAATATTATTTCAAAATTAACTTTCCACACACTTAATTGTTCTAGCTTAAGGAACAAATATCAACAAAATACAGGATTTGCAAAAAGTATTATAAAACTGCTGATATAGTGCAATGCAACAATACAGTATTTAAATTATTACTAAACAAAAATTGTGCATATTACTCACAGGATGTATATTGTTCAAGGGATAAATTTGTGATGCCAGTACAACTAGGTGGATTACTCTGTTCTGGGTTCATGCTGGGTCTCCCTTGGTCATGTGGTCACAGGAAGTTATTTTGTACAAGGGCCATATTAGCCACACACATCTGTCATTGGTGACACATTGCCAATGGCAGAATGGCCCAGGTGAGGGAATGGCTTCCCCCCATGAAGTAGCTCTAGAATGCTGAATCTTATTTGATAGTGAGGAAGCAGATAGGTATCAATATCTTACTGGTCCAGCAAACAGGGGATCTACTCCATAAGAAAAAGTAAGAGGAAATCTTATCATAAGAGAAATACAGATGGTGGAGGAGCTTGCAGTCGATTTGGATGAAAGCAATGAAACTAAAGACAGGTATAAGAAATAAAACAGAAGATGTACTGTTAGACCTTAAACTATCATGATATAAGGAGAGACTGAAAGTGTTACTAAACACACAACAGTAAAATCAGTCTGTTATGCAGTAAAGCATGCTTGTTATTATCACTGTGGAACCTAAGAGGTTAACCCTCTGCATTGTGTAAGCAGGCTGCTTGATCCTGTATGCACAGATCCTCCTTTTTTTCCACTGACTCCAGAACATGTCTGAATAGGACAGAGCCTTTGGAGTCAGGCTGCACATGCTCATTTTGGTGTGTATTAATAGGGAGGTATATTTTTCCTTGGGAGAGTGCATGTGATCAGCACATGAAATTGGGGTACTGCTTTTGTGAGTGGTACACTATTGCCACAGGTTTATTTCATTGTAGTCATATAGTGAATGTTACTGAAAACTCAAACTAGTTTATTCAGTAAAAGGTGCGAAGAGCAAAGTGCTAAATGTTAGGCGAGCGCTACAGGATCTCCTGCACTCTATGGGGGTTATTTACAAAAGGCAAATCCACTTTGCACTACAAGTGCACTTGGGAGTTCAGTCGCTGTAGATCTGAGGGGGACATGCAAGGAAAATAAAAAACAGCATTTTAGCTTGCGCATTATTGGATGATAAAATCAGCAGAGTTTTTCCTCATTTCAGATCTTCCCCTCAGATCTAGAGCGACTGCACTTCCAAGTGCACTTGTGGTGGAAAGTGGATTTGCCTTTCATAAATATCCCCCTATGCCTCATGCAGTGGGCAGGGCCTAAACACATAGCTTTTTTTCTTTTCAAATTTCCAGGCTGTGGCAGCATCAATCAAAGTTCTTTTATTTTACTGCAATGGCAGTCTGATGGCAGGGAGGGAGCTACAGTGCAGTGGGGTGCTGCCAAGTGGCTTAACCACTTGCTTACTCGGCACATATACCCCCTTCCTGCCCTGGCAAAATTTCTGCTTCCCGCACTGCATCGCTTTAACTGACAATTGCACGGTCGTGCGACGTGGCTCCCAAACAAAATTGACTTATTTTTTCCCCACAAATAGAGCTTTCTTTTGGTGGTATTTGATCACCTCTGCGGTTTTTATTTTTTTTGCTATAAACAAAAAAAGAGTGACAATTTTGAAAAAGAAACAATATTTTTTACTTTGTGCTATAATAAATATCCCAATTTTTAAAAAAAAAAATATTTTTTTTTCTCAGTTTAGGCTGATACGTATTCTTCTACATATTTTTGGTAAATAAATAAAAAAAAAATTGCAATAAGCGCATAGTTATAGCGCCTACAAAATAGGGGACATAATTATGATTTTTTAAAATTATTTTACTAGTAAGGGCGGCGATCTGCGATTTTTATTGGGACTGCGACATTATGGCGGACACATCGGACACTTTTGACACATTTTTAGGACCATTCACATTTATACAGCGACCAGTGCTATAAAATATGCACTGATTACTATATAAATGTGACTGGCAGGGAAGGGGTTAACACTAGGGGGCGAGGAAGGGGTTAAATGTGTTCCCTAGTAGTGATTCTAACTGTGGGGGAAGGGGACTGACTGGGGGAGGTGACCGATCTGTGTCCCTATGAAAAAGGGTCACAGCATCGGTCTCCTCTCCCTGGCAGGACGTGGATCTTTGTGTTTACACACAGAGATCCACGGCCCTGTTCAGTTACTGGGCAATCGCGGGTGCCTGGCGGCCGCCGGGCACGTGCATCGGGTTCCCAGTAACGCGGCGGGTGCGCGCACCCCCTAGTGGCTCTGCAAGACAAGGACGTCATATGACGTCCTCTCAGAAAAACAGAGCTATCGTGCCTCCATCAATTGACGGCGGCCTGTAGTAAAGTGGTTAAAGGGACTTCCGGCAGGTGCTACACTTGCAGCTTCAAAACAAATATTACATTATAACTTAACTGCAATGCTCATTTCTTTTTTTTTATTATTTTTATTAAAGTATTTCATATTACATATTATATATATACACATACACACAGTATATATATATATATATATATATATATATATATATATATATATATATATATATATATATATATATATATAAATACCAACACCATTTACATCTCCCATAGGTGAACTCTCGTCCGAATTTTATACAAAAGATAAAAATTTCCCCGCTAACAAAAGCCAACTATACGAAATCTCCTTACATCCACTCTGTGTTTTGGTCTATATGCCACTCTGCTCCAATTTATAAAATATTGCTCCATTATTCCTTCAAGAAAACGTAATTCTTTACCTATTCTTTTATACTTATCTTATGTTTGAATTATAGATTGTTCAAAGGCAGTTATGAGTTCTATTAACCAACTAGACCATATCTTTTCAAATTTCTTTGGGTAGCCTCTATTAAAATATGTATCCCTATTTAATGGTAAACTATTATTTACCAAGTACTTCCAAAAAGTCAGTTTAACGCAATTGCTTTTCTAGCAAGAAGCAAACTTATTTGTATTTTTCTCCCAATTATGGGAATCCTATTTCCAACTAGCCCCCACAGACAGATCTCCATATTTATATTTTGACTCAAAGTAGCAGATGTAACTTCTGCAATTATCTCTAAAACCTCTGTCCAAAACCCAATGATCATGGGGCAAGTCCAAATATATGAGAAAAATCTCCGGGGGAATATCCGCATCTCCAGCAATCCTGAGTATGTATTGGGCTCATTTTATGCAGCCTATATGGCGTATAATATGCCCTATGCATTATTTTTTTTTAACAGAAAGAAAGATTTTTTAACAGAAAGACCTATGCGTTATTTTAAATTGTATATTTTGATCTCTGAATTGTATATTTTGATCTCTGAGGCCGCGTACACACGGTCGGTCCATCCGATGAGAATGGTCCGACGGACCGTTTTCATCGGTTCACCGCTGAAGCAGACTGATGGTCTGATGTGCGTACACACCATCAGTTCAAAAACCGATCGAGTCCAACGCGGTGACGTAAAACACAACGACGTGCTGGAAAAAATTAAGTTCAAAGCATGCGTCGACTTGATTCTGAGCATGCGTGGGTTTGGAACCGATGCTTTTGTGTACTAACCATCGGTTTTGACCTATCGGTCAGGAGTCCATCGGTTCAATTTTAAAGCAAGTTCTCTGTTTTGGAACCGAAGGACAACAGACCGATGGGGCGTACACACGGTCGGTTTGGACCGATGAAACTGAACTTCAGTCCGTTTTCATCGGTTTGGACCAACCGTGTGTACGCGGCCTAAGAGATACCAATATTTGAAAAGGAAACCCCCATATATTCTCCCATTTCTCTTCATCCAACTCAGGAATGTCTCGTTGCCATTGTACCTGGAGCCTTCTCATTTCTGGTAATGACCCCATATCCAGATGATTATATAAACTTGAGATATGTTTTTTTAAATTACTTGTTTTCACTACTTGTTCTAATTTAGACTCCATCAAATGAAACGTACCCTGATTAAATTGACCTTGTAGAGCGTGAGAAAGTTGCATATATCGAAAAAAATATTACTCAGAGATGCTAAAATCTTCAAACAGTTTCCAATGTGATGATAATATTCCCTGTTGTATCACCTGACCGACTGTTTTTACATTAAACTTTGCCCAGACCCCTACATCTGGAATATATCCTAAATGGGGCAACTGAGGATTACCCCAAGGAGTATTCAGAGATAGTGCCAACTTAGGATATTTTTTTGTAGGCCAATCCCATCTTTCAAGCCTTAATAGTCCATACCATTGAGGGAGTCAATTTATATGGTGCTTTTAATCCACAAAATAAGAGAAATTGGAGTGCCTCAATAGAGTGGACTATCTCAGCTTCTAGCATTGTAGAGGAGTTGTATCTTTCTAGATTTAGCCACCATGTGCAGTGCTCTTTTTTAGCAGTGTTTGCGCTAAATCCTTAGTCAATGTGTGATTATATTCAGACTGGCCAAATGACATTCCAATTCGGTTATTATATGTACATAGGTAGAATATTATTTCTTTAACAATAACGTTTTTGTTACTGCATTATAATATTATGCCGCTATAAGATGAACTACAGGTGCGTTGACAAATGGCAACAGACATCATCAGCTGGTGTCTAATTGGTGATCATTTAAGCATATACTGTACAATGCAAAATAAAAAGAATAAAAAAAACATGTTAAAGCGGGGGTTCACCCTAAAAAAAAAAATTCTAACATTACATTCAGCTAAAGAAAAAAGGGGTTAAAACTGCGCCATAGCACCCAGACTCGTGAGCTATAGAGTCAGTTAAGTAAAATAAACATCAGGGTTTGGAAAAAAGAAAGTCTATAAAATTTTCCAGGGATTCCACAATACATCAGGGTTTGGAAGAAAGAAAGTCTATAAAATTTTCCAGGGATTCCACAATGCTGATGTATGGACTAGTGGATCCCACCCGGATGATCCACAATTATTCCGTGTGTAACTTGGTTACCAGAGTCATGAGCTGCTTACCAGATCATAGACTTAAATCAGCGGTCGACTGTGACCCAGCCGCAGCCTTTGAGGAAAGCAGGGGGGGGGGGGAGCCCACTTCCTAGGTATATCAATCTCTCCCTCAAGACACAGAGTTATGAGCGACGGTCCACCGTGATAAACAGCACTCAAAGTGTGAAATCCCACCACCGGTAATAGGAGCAGCTTACCAGAACGTCAGTCATAAACCACAGTCGGCTGTGACCCAGCCGCGGCCTTTGGGGAGATCCACTCCCTTGATGGAAGCACCACTTGCACCCTCGGTAATGTACAATGGTGTCACCACACAAAAAAGGAAACAGCAAACATAGCGTAACTCCGTGGGATAGGTTATTTAATAAAACAATAAAACGATAAAATCCCATCCCATAAAATCACATCCCATTGATAACGTCGAATGACGAAACGCGTCTGGAAGGACGTGCGGTGACGTCATTACGTTTGGTATACGGGCATTGCTCTGATACATGCCGGCCGGCAAATTCAAATGCTCCTTGTGTTTTCTTCTTATGTGAGTAAACCTTTTATCGTTTTATTGTTTTATTAAATAACCTATCCCACGGAGTTACGCTATGTTTGCTGTTTCCTTTTTTGTGTGGTGACACCATTGTACATTACCGAGGGTGCAAGTGGTGCTTCCATCAAGGGAGTGGATCTCCCCAAAGGCCGCGGCTGGGTCACAGCCGACTGGGGTTTATGACTGACGTTCTGGTAAGCTGCTCCTATTACCGGTGGTGGGATTTCACACTTTGAGTGCTGTTTATCACGGTGGACCGTCGCTCATAACTCTGTGTCTTGAGGGAGAGATTGATATACCTAGGAAGTGGGCTCCCCCCCCCCCCCCCCCTGCTTTCCTCAAAGGCCGCGGCTGGGTCACAGTCGACCGCTGATTTAAGTCTATGATCTGGTAAGCAGCTCATGACTCTGGTAACCAAGTTACACACGGAATAATTGTGGATCATCCGGGTGGGATCCACTAGTCCATACATCAGCATTGTGGAATCCCTGGAAAATTTTATAGACTTTCTTTCTTCCAAACCCTGATGTATTGTGGAATCCCTGGAAAATTTTATAGACTTTCTTTTTTCCAAACCCTGATGTTTATTTTACTTAACTGACTCTATAGCTCACGAGTCTGGGTGCTATGGCGCAGTTTTAACCCCTTTTTTCTTTAGTTCATACATTTTGTGCCTCGGCACTAGAAACTGCTGCCTTCCCTATTATATATATATTTTCCCCTTGGTTTATATATTTCTCTGTTTTGTGATATATCAACTTATATGCATTAACTATATTTGGATAAGCGCAATTTTTTCTTATTGTATTACATTCAGCTCACTGCCGACATTGACAGTATGCAGATCTTTTTTTTTTGCTGTACATACCTCGTATAGCCATTTTCTTATCCAGCTTCCGGGTAGTGAATCCCTATGCAGCAGTTAGTGATTGACGTGATGACAAAAACTCCCCCACCTGTCGCATAAGGAGCGTCACGAGTTGCCGAAAGAAGCCGAACGTCGGTGCGCAGGCGCCGTATAGCACAGACTCGACGTTTGGCTTCTTTCGGCAACTCGTGAGGCTCCTTATGCGACGGGGGGGTAGTTTTTATCATCACGTCAATCACTAACTGCTGCATAGGAACACCCACTCCCGCGGGATTCACTACCCGGAAGCCCGCTAAGAAAATAGCTATACGAGGTATGTACAGCAAAAAAAAAGATCTGCATACTGTCAATGTCGGTAGTGAGCTGAATGTAATGTTAGAATTTTTTTTTAGGGTGAACCTCCGCTTTAAGTACATCTCTGCAATGCATTAACAGTACAAAAAAATAACTGTAGATGTGCCCAGAATATAGTCTTCACCTTTCTTTCTATCTGGGCGCATCTTTTGAGCTTTGATACATTTCAAAGGACACATCCCTTTTTTGTAACTTTCAAAAGATATAACAAAGTGTTATCAATGGTATCCTTAGCAGACCAAAAAGGACCAAAAAGATGCAAATAAAATAAATTAACTGTTAGGGTTTACATACACTTTTCACAATGACCTTTTTCCACCCTCTAACAACTGTCAAAATTACAGGTATCAAATTGTCTGTTTAAAAAGGACATATACATTAATTGTAAATAAAAAATACAATTAAGAATATTAAAGTTTTTTAAAAGTAGCTTTTTATTTTTATACGCAATACTTTATACATTTTTGTAGGTAGATCTAATTTCCTGGTAGATCAGCATGAGCTGTACAGAGAAAGGAGGAAAATGACTCATCGGTATTTCTTTTTTAGTAGACTTTGTTTACAGTATTTCTTGCTTTGAGTTTGCATTTTGTAAAAGTGTGACAAATGTACAGTAATTCAACTTTTTTCAGGGTGAAAAAAACAGTAGGATTATGATGCTTAGTAAAACAGACAAGTATTTTGTAAAGTGACCTCAGTATTTTAGAGAATTATATATATTTCTATGTGTTTATCTCTATGTATCCCTTTAGAGCAGCGGTTCTCAACCTGGGGTCACCAAATTACGGGCTGTTCCTGAAGCGCGTGCCGCTCTCCCAGCCTTTTCACGGCCGCCCAGCAGGGCTGTTCCTGAGCTCGTGGCCACCCACTCAGCCTATTTGGTGCTGCCCAGTTCACGGCATGGATGGGGGGTGGAGACTAAAGATCAGCTGACTGGTGAGGAATTTGAAGTGGGAGGGGCTGAAGGAGTCCCTAGCTCCTGATTTCAGCATAGGGGTCACTGCTGCGAGACATCACAAAGCCAGAGACACAGTGAGGGGGAGTAACAAAGAAAAAGGTAGAGATAGAATAAGAGAGAAAAAGATGGCTAGAGAGGGATGGGAGAATTTTTTTTTTAGGATAGAGAGAGGTAAAAAAGAAAATAAAGGAGAAGAGAAAGAGTGGTACATCCTAAAATGCGGAGTGGAAGGGACTCAGGGAGCATTAAATGTCCATGGGTTAATGGCACAAATTACTTGCCTTGGGTGTTGACAACCCATGCTACGAAAATAATTTTACCATTAGGGGTCCCCACAACTTGGTAAATTGTATCAAGGGGTCACGGCACTAGTAAGGTTGAGAACCACTGCTTTAGAGGAAGCTCATCTCTTAAATATTTCAGTCCAGTTCTGGCAGGCATCACTGTAACTAGTGCACAGCCTTGTAAACAAGCCCTAAAATTGTCAGTCTGGCCTAAAATACTTTTAATTTATTAGGGGTAATTGTGGGGGTTGGTAACCTTTTTTTTTTTATTGGTTGAGCTAGATCGGGGGTCTCAAACTGGTGGCCTGTTGCAAATTTACAAGTCCCATGAGGCATTGCAAGGCTGACCGTTACAAGCATGACTCCCTCAGGCAGAGGCATGATGGGACTTGTAGTTGTACAACAGCTGGAGGGCCACCAGTTTGAGACCCTTGAGCTAGATGGACTTCTGTCTTTTTTCAACATGACTAACTATGTAACCTTTTTATCACTCTAGTGGCCAGACCACTGCACTTGAGTTCTCAGGCCAACCAGCTAACTCTGCTTATTAGGGTCCACCTCTTCCTGATGTCGTTTTTTACAGAAATGTTATATTGGTAGAATGGACTGTATACAATTATAATGTGATTTGAGATGTATAATGTGTATGAATTCACTTTCGGGACAAACTGTAAAGGGAGATTGCTTGGACTTTTCCCAGAAGACCTCCTGTCCAGTGAAGGCTGCTATTACTCAACTGCCAGAAGCATTGGTGGATCCAGGGCAAGAACATCACAGCTACGGTGTGTTCATTGCCTGGGAACTACCAGTGCTGTCAGGGCTTGGACAATGGCAGCATCCAGTTTTGGATGGGAGAAGCGAGTCTTCCTGACAAGTTCAATTTAATTCAGCCACTATTTGATTTATTGTTTGTATATATTTATTTAGTTGTTTCATGTAATGTGCCTTGTGATGCTATATCTTTTATCTACAAATATTTTAAAAATAATTTACAATTGTTCTTACACTTTACTTCGTAGACTAGATGGTATACTTTACAGCATATTGTATTATAAAAATATTATAAAACATATAAAAGAAATAAAAATGGTAAAAAATAAATGTGATTGTATTTGTTTTACGTAAGAATAGTAACTAGTTGTAAAAAAATGCTTAATTGATAATAACACAACAGAATAATACATTGAACAAAGTGAAACATTACACGATGATCAGGACCAATAGCATACTATGACATGCCAAATGAAATGACAATTCAGCTGGATGTTACTGCAAGAAAGGAAAGCAGACATTTCTGTCTCTGTGACAGTGGTCAGCTAGACTCCATGGACACATCCCCCGGGGGGCTTTATCACATCAGTCTTGGCTCACAGTCCTAAAGCAATAAATGGTGCCCAAATCTGATTAAGTAATTGCTGAAGTAAGCACCACTGCCAACTGGTAAGAAGTGGAAGGAGCCATGATGCCACCAGATCACCCAAAAACCCTTGGAAAAAAGGTATTTATATATTTTTTTTGAAGAATAAGTGTAGGAGGGCCGGGATTTTGGGCTCAGGGATTGGGGGTTGAGAAAATTAGAGATGAGCTTAAATGTCAATGATTTGGCTATATGGAGATGGGAGGTGTAGCGCTTTAGCAACCCCCACTGTTGACCTATCTTGTGGGAAAATAATAGAAACTGGCCAGAGAAAAACCCATCCCAGCAGCAGATCCACTCAGTGCTGAAACAGCCCAATACTGGGGAAAAAAAGGCAGAGTGGTGAACATGTAATTCGATTGACTAATTGTGCATATCAGGTACAGACACAATGAGGGTGATTAACTAAAGGCACTGCAAGTGTTTACATGCAAGAGCCCTGCGTCCCCTTTCTCCCACAATGGAGAAGGGTGAGGAAAGAGTATTTATAAATGAAACATTGATAAATGAATGTTAAGTAGCAGTAGAATCAAGATGGGGCTTTAAATTAATTTGATGATTAATTTGTGGAAGGATTTTTAAACCTGAGTGCAATCTTTACATCCGATCTTCATACTGGGAGAGATTTACTAAAAGCGGTGCAAACTGAATTTGGTGCAGCTCTGCATAGTAACCAATCAGCTTCTAGATTTTATTGGCAAAGCTTAATTGAACAAGCTGATGTTAGAATCCGATTGGTTACTGTACACAGATACACCAGATTCTGTATGCACCAGTTTGAGCAAATCACCCCCATGATCACCCTCTCTGACCTGTAAGTAAAACCTTGGATTGCAAGCATAATTCGTTCCAGAAACATGCTTGTAATCCAAAACACACTCATATCAAAGCAAATTTCCCCATAGGAAATAATGGAAACTCAAATGATTTGTTCCACAACCATTTATTCATAGGTCCTTCAGTTTATAGACCATATAAAAAGATTATAGCAATGTAATAGGTTGTGTTGTGTAAATAGAAAATGTTCATCCACAAATGGAAGTCTCCACAAGGGGATTAGAAGCAAAATCCAGCAGGAGCTCCAGAGTATAAATGAGAAGAGAGGCGCCTCGAAGTGTAGCAATATGGTTACATTAAATGAAGATACAACATTTAACAACTCAAAAGGTTGATGATTAAAAGAGGCACATCTAAGTATACAGGCATCCGGGGTAGAGCTGTCCACGTAGACCATCCTCCGCACCACCAGCTCTCACCGCTGTCAGTTTCCAATCGTGACCGGGAAGACTACCCTGCAGTCGAGCGATCTGAAAGCGAGGCTTAAACCACTCAGCGTGGAAAGAATGATGTTGATGGTGGTGTGGAGGACTGTCTATGTGGACAGCTTTACCCCAGATGCCTGCATACTTAAATGTGCCTCTTTTAATCATGAACCATGTGAGTTGCTAAATGTTGTACCTTCATTAAATGTAACCATAGGGCTACACTTAGAGGCACCTCTCTTCTTTTTTTTATACTCAGTTGTGACATGACCTACTCTTATATCAAGACATCGCTTGTATATCAAGTCAAAATTGATAAAAAAATAAAGTTGCTCGTCTTGCAAAACGCCCTCAAACCAAGTTACTCTCAAACCAAGGTTTTACTATATATTAAAATGGAATTAAACAAACAAACAAAAAAAAGCTGACATGTAGAATTTTTTTTTTTTCATTCAATTTTAAGTTTATTTTCAATAAAAGTACATACATTTGTACTATAACAGCAGTATACAAGTCAATAATATACAAAAAACAATAAAGCAAGTGCATTACTCCACATATTAGACATTCTTGTCGTAGTAACTGTCCATCATATCTATCCATTTCTTATGTTCATCACCTTACGGTGAGAGTAAAACAGTTTGTATAAGCAAAGAAGAAAAATTAGGTGTAACTAATAATTTATAATTAAATAAAAGAATAATTCAATATGCTATAGGATCCCTTAGGGCTACCGTTGCCACACAATAAATTATACATATATGAAAAAACCCCTATGTGTGAACGAATAAAGGATAGGATTTCTGGAGAACAATAACCTCTCCGACACCCCCAACGGGAACTGTCTGTGTCTAAGAGGTCAAGCAACCCCTTCAATCCCCCCTCCCTCCCTCCAATAGTTATTACTAAAACCCCCCGGTTTCTGTAATCATATATTCTCAAAACCCTCATCAAACCTAATATCCCCAAAAGTTTGGTGTAATCCTTTAATAACCTAAACATAGGCAAATACAAATGTTTATATTATTTTTTTTTTTTCCTAAACATAACACACTGAGAATGAGAAATAGCGAGGATTCTATCCTCATAGATAAGACAACGAGATATAATCAAAGAAAAATCAAAGAAAGGAAGAGAAAAGAGAAAAAGAAAAAGATATGGCAGCCTGCCTGCCAATGAACATCATCATCCTCAGGATATAAATGTCATCACAGCCTTCACGGGGTAAAAGATATTCCCATAAATTTCATCCAAGGTTCCCATATTTCATGGAAAAGAGTAGACATATCCAACATGGAACAAACCCTCTTTTCTTGTTCCATAATCCATGTAACCTTTTGTTTCATATACCGGATGGAGACAGTTGTCTTTTTCCACGCAGCTGCGATTGTGATCCTGGCACCCGTCAGAATGTATAAGATGAGTTTTCTAGTAACCTTGGAGGTCTGGGGTAACATTCCGTTAAGTAAAGCTATAGTGGGGGATTGATGTAAGTTACAGCCTGTGACTTGTCTTATTATGTTAAACACCTTATTCCAGTATCCCCGTATTTTGGGACATTCCCACCATATATGTACCATAGACCCCAATCCCTGACAACCTCTGAAGCATAGGGGCGAAGTTGACGGATACATGGAAGCCAGTTTTACAGGAACTAAATACCACCTAGTATACATTTTTACATTAGCCTCTACAAGGGATATATTCACATATCCTTTAATGAATCTAGTATAGTTATTATACCAGTCAGATAAATCCCATGTGTTATTAAGTTCCTTTTCCCAGGCCAGCATATGAGGTAATTTGGTACAATTATTAGCAAGCGATTGATATATGATTGAAATATTTCCCTTCCTGATCAAACCCTGATCACAATTACTTTCATAAGGTGTCAATAGTCCAGAGATCGAGTCACTATCCCATAGGCTTTGTGCATAATCATGTAGTTGAGAAAATCTAGAGCAGCATGGTGCTATCCGGCACTCCCCATATATCTAAAGAGACATCCTATAATAGGTCCAACACTGCAAATCTCAGCTAAAATATGTGGAGATAAGAAATACACACCAGGCAAATCACCATTGATACCGGTAATAGGAAACCCTAATTTTACTCCAGGGTTGGAGCAGGCTATAGGTGAAAAGTTCAGAAGAAAGGGCCTTAGTCAGGTGTTAGACTTTACAAAATCAAGTGAGTGGCCCTCAATTAGAGACTTAACAGAAATAGGAGGTGCATATGAACTTGCACTGTGGCAGGCACTGCAGGTAAGCCATTTCCTAAGATCTTTGGGACGGATAGGGGAATTTCAAAGACAATTGACATTACTGGAGAGATGTTGTAATGAAGTGGAACCATTATCTGGAGTGTTGTCGAAAATGTATGGGTTTTTGAACGCACCTCCAGAAGATTTTGTGATGCCAAGTATTCGGAAATGGGAGAGGGATCTGGGGAGAATTTTCACCCCAACCCAATATAAACAGATAATCTTTATGGCAGTAAATTCCTCGGTGTGTTCAAAGACGCAAGAAGCGAACTATAAGCTTCTAACACAATGGTACTACACTCCAGAAAGGTTACACCAATTTGACAAACAGGTAGATGGAAATTGTTGGAGATGTGGTAGAGAACAGGGTACACTTTTACATATTTTTTGGTCCTGTAATAAAATGAGGCATTATTGGGAGGAGGTATGAAGAATAAGTCAAAAATTTATTGAAGATTTGATACCAGATGATCCCGCTTTCTTTTTACTGCATAGTTCACAAATATCTTGGAAAAAGTATAGAAAATCAGTGGTGTGCCATATGATAAATGCAGCAAGGGCAGAAGTCACGTTGAGGTGGAGAGATACAAGGACACCCTGTATTTCAGGGTGGCTTAATAGGATCCAAGAGGTAGGAGCAATGGAAGACTTGGTGCTTTCAGCGCAGAATAGGAGGACACAGTATAACGATACTTGGTCAGGATGGAATATGTTCACGAGATCTGAAGAAGGAAGGAGGCTTATGGAGGGGAATGGAGGGGATTTATAGAGGACGGAAGGGAAGGAGGGAGGGGGTTTTCTCTCTTTCTTTTTTTTTTTTTTTTTTTTTTTTTTTTTGGGGGGGGAAGGGGAGGGGGTGGGGAAATAGGGAGTAATAGGAATGAATACTGTATAGATAAGGATCTTGAGTAGGATAGTTTATGTGAATTATATTATGTATCTGAAAATGTAACATTATTGGAAGAAGTAATTTAAGTAAACTGTATGGTATACGTTGGAGAAAATAAAAATAAAAGATAAGTAAAAAAAAAAAAAGAAAATCTTAGTTTTTCTGAGACAGGAAGATCTAGCTTGGCAATGAAGTGTTGTTCAGGAAGTGGACCCGAACGTGAAAAAAAACGACCTATACGATACAACCCTTTATCATGCCACCATTTGAAAGAATCTATATCAATTTTAGCAACAAAAAGTGGGTCTAGAAAAACACTTGATAAAGGCCTGCCTTTAGAAATTAGAGAGGGATTGTTTTTAAGTGAATCCCATACAACTAAGGTTTGAGAAAGAGTCGGAGATAATATAGAAGGCCTATTCTTGGTAGGACTCCACATCAACTCCTCTATCGTTAGATTCGGGGTCGCCTGCTCTTCTATATCTAACCAGTCAGGGCGTTCATGTTTAAGAAAAGTTTCCGATAACTGTGCCAATCTCGCTGATTGATAGTACCATAATAAGTTGGGTACCCCCAGACCACCCTGTTCAGGCAAGTTATAGAGAGTGCGAGATGAAAGGCGTGGACCCTTATTGTTCCAAATAAACTTGGTAATCTTTCCTTGAAAAGATTTTAGATGACTTTTAATTATCGGTATGGGTAATGATCTAAAAAGATACAAAAGCCTAGGGAGAAGAGTCATCTTAACCGAGTTAATTCTACCAATCCAACCTATATTCTGAGTACCCCAATCTTTCAAATCTTTCTCAAGTTTTCTATACATAGGGGGATAATTGGCCAAATACAAATTTTGGATGTTGGGGGTCAAATAGATACCCAGGTATTTGATATAAGAGGTGTCCCATTTGAATCCATAATCTTTCTTCAGTAAAGATACCGTGGATTCAGAGAGAGAAACATTGAGGGCCCTAGACTTGGCCATATTCACAGTTAGACCTGAAACTATAGAGAATTTGTCTAAAAGAGAATATATTTCTGGTAGGGACGTGTCTGGATCGGTCAAAAACAGTAAAAGGTCATCTGCAAATAAGGCACATTTATGCTCCATTTTGGCACATCTAACTCCCCTGATATTTGAGTTTTCACGAATAGCTATAGCCAGGGATTCCATAACTATTGCAAATATCAGGGGAGATAAAGGGCAGCCCTGCCTAGTACCCCTATGAATCTCAATAGGTTCCGAAAAAATACCCTGAAAGCGTATATTAGCTTTAGGGTGAGAGTAAAGTGCAGATAATATTCCAAGAAATTTCGTGCCAAACCCCCAACGTTCTATCACTCCGAACATGAATGGCCATGATACTGAGTCAAATGCTTTCTGAAGATCTATAGAAAGAAGCATTCCCCTTTGATTAGTATCACCAGTCCAACCCGAGTTCAATATAGAGATCAGATCTACAGCCCTCCTAACCTGATCAGGACCTTGCCTTCCAGCGATGAAGCCTACTTGATCTTTACTAACATACTGGCCGATGAAAGAGGACAATCTATTGGCCATTATCTTAGTGAGTATCTTAAGATCGTTATTAATAAGAGAAAATTGGTCTATAGTTTTCCACCAGGCTATGATCCTTTTCTGGCTTAGGGATAACCGATATATAAGCCAAATTAAGTTGCCTGTCTATGGGAACTCCACCGGTCATGTGGTTGAAAAATCTAACCATGTAGGGTGTCAAAATGCTCGAATATGTTTTATAATATGCACTCGAAAACCCATCAGGGCCCGGGGCTTTATCTAATTTTAGGTTTTTAATCACTAACGATACTTCTTCAGCGGATATGGGAGATTCCATCACCTCTCTATGTATTTCAGTCAAGTGAGGAAGTTTCAAATTGTCCAGAAAATCATCCATTCCCTCTGAAGAAAAATCAGCAGCGGATGCATAAAGCTTAGAAAAAAAGTCATGAAAGGCCTCCATTATCTTCCTAGGATTCAGGGTGAAAGAACCATTACTCATCCTTATTTTAGGGAGAGTCCTTGATTGAAATCTAGGTGACAATTTATGAGCTAGCATTGGGCCTATTTTATCTTTAAATTTATAGGAATTAGCACCAGTCCATTTCAAGTCTTCCCCTGCTTTAGTTGTAAGTACCAAATTCAATGCAGATCTAGCTGCATCAAGTGCCTGAATTGGAAAGTTAAGAGGATCAGATTTATGTTTTTACGGAGGTCTAAATAGTTGTTTTCCAGTCTCCTTATGTCCAGGTTCCTTTGTTTCTTGAGGTTAGCGGCCACTTGTATAATTTTGCCCCTGATAGAGGCCTTGTGGGACATGTAGAATTTTTATGAGAGAAGTGAACCTATTGGTCTCTTCTGTCATAAACCCTTCTCCCTGCCTGTCGGCATTTTTGTACATACTTGCTTCCAATTGACCTTATTGATACACAAGTTGTATATGCATATGATTCTCCTTCAAGGATACATGTATATTACACAAGTAATACTCTGACAAGCTTTGCTTGCTTATGTCATATTTATTTCCACTTTGCTTTGGCTTTGCATGAGCTCAGTAATGTGCTACTACCTAACCAGATGCATTAAATGGCATACAACAATGTATCAGTTTCTTCTGACATATTGAATAGTGTCTTCACAATAAACATCCATTTGGAATGCTGGTGACTTTGCATCTTTGCAATTAGTTATGGCACGGCTTCATCTGTGGCATTCACTTCGAGCACCCATCATCATGGTCATGTACAGTGGGAAATGCTGCTTTTATTTGGACTTTATAGATATAATGGACACACATTAATGCAGCTCTATATTCATTAACACATCATTAAACATATTTTTATGTAATTGCCTAATTATGACTTGATAAGACAAATCATGTTATTTCCTTTAAACACTATCTAATGGGTTTCTCACTTTTAACATCTGGGGGTTACAATTTAAAAAGACCTATCGTCCTATTTATCTCTTCTTCACTTGACTCAGATGCACTGTGTGAAAATCTCTACTTTCAACCTCTGTGGTGAGAGCTAGCCTTGTTAAAATTACCTTTCTCCATAATTTTCTATATATGTTCCACCTTCCCCCTGTCCCAATTACAAAAACATTTTTAAATAAATTGAAACAAATTGTTAACTCCTTCATATGGGCAGGTGGTACTCTTATGCCTTGTACACAGGATTGGATTTTCTGTCGGGATAAACTCTGACGTATTTTTCAGACAGAATTACGTTTAAGCTGTCTTGCATACACACTGTCACACCAAATTCCGACCGTCAAGAATGCAGTGACGTACAACACTACGACGAGCCAAGAATGTTTTTTGCATGTTTTTTTCCCCGATGGAGTTACCTACAGACATTTCCGATAGAATTTTTTTCCGTCGGAAAAAAAGAGAACATGTTCTCTTTCTAAATTCCAAAGGAAAAAAGTCCGATAGGGCACACACACGGTCGGAATATCTGATGAAAAAATTCCGTCAGAATGTTTCCATCGGAAATTCCGATCGTGTGTACAAGGCATTAGAATTCCTAAGTCTAACCTTTAGCTTTCACATACCCTTGGCCATTTGGCCCTCCAATGTTTCCAGAAATACTATTGGGCTACAGTGCTGGTGACCAGTTGTTGGAGATTTTTTAGGTGGATATGTTCCTATTCCGAATTAAGCGATTTAGTCTTCTATGGCCCGTATTCTAATCCCAACATCACCGTTCCTATGAAGGATACTCTCTGTGTTTCAAGACAGGTCAGCATTGAATTAGGAACCACAGATGTATAGTCTCCATACACCCCACTTTGGAGGAAGCCCATGCTCCCATATTTCGGTTTCCTACTGGACCCATTTATCTGGGCCAAATTGGATATTAAAATGCTGTAGGATATTATGTCTCAAGCAGTGCTTTAAGTGGGCCAAAAGAGGTGCCGGTACTCTATTAGGCGCCGGTGCTCCCCCCCCCATACTGATATATATATATATATATATATATATATATATATATATATATATATATATATATATATATATATATATATATATAATGAGCTCTCATGGAGGTAACATGGAGGGAGGGAGCTAACAGAAATGAAAATTGTCCATCACCACCAATAAAATGGTATTTCCAATTGCCATCAAATGACGTTTTTTCCTGACCTACCTTGTGGCAGCAGAGCGAGGCAGGCACTGAAGTCGGCGGGCAAATGGGAGGTCTGGTCTAGCACGCGGCCTGGCTCCGCTGCTCTCACAGTAACTGACTGACTCGTCTCCACCCCCCGGGAGCAGGCTGAGCTTGACTCAAGCATGTAGCCGACGCCGCCCACACGGCCGCGGAGACTACAACTCCCATGATAATTAGCGGCACTGTGGCGACGTCACATGACAATAACAGTCATGATTCCGTCATTCAGCGCCGCAGACGGATCGCGGACAGCCGCGGCGGCTATTGTTTCGCAGTCTGTCTGCAATACAAACAGACAACATTACTTGGGGGGGCACACAGTAAAATTGGGGGGGACGTGGCCCGCTCAGGCCCCACCCTGGAGACGCCCCTGACTACAATGCTGTAGAAACCCACGTACTAGGCGCACGGAGAGGTGCTGGTACTCTCCAGGGCCATTTTTGGAAGTGGCGGTACTTAGTACCGCCGCGTTCCGGCCCACTTAAAGCACTGGTCTCAAGAACATCTATTAACATTTAACAGACTGCGATCCTTGAACCACCTGCCCAATAGGATGTATTTCAGATACTTACAGTTTAGGCATGCAGCTCAGGCTCAATTTGTGTTCCAGCAACTGCTTATAGATTAAGCCCGAGTCCTCGCTGCCTACAGAGATTGTGAACCCACTGTAACCTGAGTTAAGTAGATTATAAGAGTATCTCTACAGACCATAGTCTCTTTTTATTTGCTAGGCATTTTGCTTGTTTAAGGTATATATGCAAGTCTTGTATTGTATTCCTAATATTGTAATAGTTTTGTATGTAAAGCATTTTTGTTTAGTAAAAGCACATTAATACACTGCATAGTTCTGAGCTTCCTTGCTTTTAAACGAACAGACCAAAGCAAAACAGTTTACTATTGTATTGTATTAGTCTGTTATGTGGTTGAACATCTCCTGATAGCTTAAAGCGGGGGTTCCGCGGGATATAATTTTTTTTTTTTTGCATTAATCCTCTGGTCTTACCTGTACTACCGCACTACCAGGGTGTCCCACTCCTTTAGCCGGCGTAATCGCTGTAATGGAGCAAAGGATATTTTATACAATCGTCCGATGGACGTTTCCATTTTACCTGTGGGCACTGTGAAGCCGACAGGGTATTCTTCCGGGATACGGTGAATGCTGGCCTCCCAGCATTCACTGCTCTATCCCGCGCATGTGCAGTGTTGACGGCGAACATCGCCGTCAACACTACACGGTTGCCATAACAATGGCCGGCGTAACAAGCTCACGCCCCGTTGTTCAGACTTCTAGAGCACAGCGCGTCTCCTGGGAGTGTCAGGACTGGATTGACAGGACGGGGGAGAATGAACTTACACGCCCACTCCCCGCGGGGGATTGTGATTGACAGCGCAGAAACGGCAGCAGAAAAGGGGTAAGGAGCAATTTAAAAAAAAAAATGGTTTGGTTACTGTCTATGCCTAGCAGTTGCATTGACAGAAAGTGAAAAATTAGGGTGAACCACCGCTTTAACATATGGATAAACCCCTCTCCTCTTTATACCTTTGCCTATCCCAAACCGATACTTCAAAGGTTACTCAATTTTTCCAGACATGGCAACAAGATATTTCTACACTAACTGATTGTGATTGGGAAGAGGGTATCCAACAATATCTTCCACTTCCATGGCGAGAGACATAGATGGGTGCAAGTAAAATTTCTGTGACTCTAAAATAAAAAACTTCTGCATAGAGTGTATTACTCTTGTTGTGTCTCATGTATAATACTGTGGATGTCATGTCTCAGGTATAATACTGTGGATGCTCCCTGCCATAAATGTCACACTGAACCTGGCACATTTATCCACATGGTGATCCCTATGGATCCAATAATAGTATTTTTTAGTGGTGTGTTACACGGTTGATACTTTACCATAAAAAAGTTGTTTCTCTTCTATACAGCTTACTATGCTAGGAAAACTATTCTTAGCAACTGGAAGTCATCTGTCCCCCTTCAACAGTACAACACTGGAGACCCATGGTTAATGCAGTGCTACCACTGTAAAAACATACCTACTTGGGGCATACCTGTCCCAAAAATCTGAGCAGCATGGGATAAGGCTAGGGTCCTGATATTGTAATTATGGACAAGGTGGTAAATTGCCATGCAGACCTTTCATTATGTTTGGTTTTTCTGGGCTTCAAGGGGGACACTCAGATCTTGCCATCCATTCTCCCACCTTTACCCCCCCTTCAAACCTCTATACTCCTTTCTACCCTCCCTTTCCTTCTTCCTCTTAGATCACTACCTAGCCCTTTTAGGGATCTGATCAATAATGTCTCACATCCTTTCCCTGCCCCCTCCTCCACCTTTCTCTTCCCTTGCTGGATGAACGACCCTAGGGGTTATATTTAATATCCAAGTCTGTTGACTCAGGAGCCAACCTGTATTACTGCATGTTTTTCCTACCTGCATGACTTAATATTGTATGTTGTGCTATCCTGTGAATTCTCATTATTTGTTCTAGGAGACTGTTTGTTGTGCCATTTGTACAAATGCAATCAAAACTCTGAGCATGACTAATAAAAACAAGTTTGGATGGTGGATCTCTCATGGCATGACAACGGTCCACTCAATGCTTATGACCAAAGGGTATACGCACTTTTGACCAAATGTCTTCACCTTCCCCCGAGTGAGTTTTTTTCTTTAAATTCTTTATTTAGATTACACAGGCAACCAACAGATCACATCACAATCTGAATTGAAAGAAAGTAGCCCAACAGGGCAGGTACAAAAATAACACAGTATCTCAAATCACATTGTGTATAAGAGAAGAAAATAGCATCTCTTTATTAGCTGTTATGAGACTACTATATGGCAACAAGGTTGGGTACCCGGGTTTTGTCATATCATAGGAAAGGAGGAAAGAAGGGAAGAAGGAAAAAAGAGGAGATGAGCGAAGTGAGAAGACTATGTAAGGAGGGGGAAGGGAGGGAGGGGAAAGGGAAAAGAGAAGAAAAAAAACCTGGGGGTGGTATCAAGCAAACCACACTGGTCATGGTGGCATATTTAGGTCGGTTGAGGGGTACTATCTAGCAGAGATCTATGTTCATGTTCCATGTTCCATGGAAGCCACGTTTTCTTGTAACGTTCATGTTTGTTTAGAGCTGCGAGTACTAGATCCTCCATTTTTTTTCCATTTTTTAACCTTTCTGAGACACATTTTTGACAGCACTATGTAGATGACGTAGCACAGACTTTATTTACATCGTTTAATCGTATGTCGGAACAATGAAGCAGGAAGAAAGCAAAGTCCTTTGGGACCAGACAGTCTGTAAACTGATGTGTAAGTCTACGTTCTTCCCTCCATAAAGTCTCCAAGCCTTGGCACGGCCAAAATATGCATAGGAGAGTCCCCCATTCTCCCCGGCATCTCCATCAATGTCTGAGGTCTCCAGAAAGAGGTAGTTTAAAACTGATGGGGTATTATACTATCTAGTGAGTAACTTATAATTGCATTCCTGCATGCGTGTACACACGGAGGACTTAAGGGCAAGCTGGGTCATTTGTCTATCTTAATTAGGGGTAAATGTCTGCACAAGATCCATTTCCCATTTAGTGAAGTAGGGTAACCTAAAGTCTTCAGACGGGGATATCAGTAGAGAATACATTGTGGAGAGGGTGCGAGAGATTGCACCACTTCCCATGCAATGAAACTCAAATGGAGTTGGCGAGCATATGTACTCTGTCAGAGAGTCCAGTGAATGGAAAAAGTGGCAAAGCTGAAGTGCCTTCCAAAAATCTAAGCAAATCTTCCATTTGTGTCAGGGTGGAGATCGAGGGCCAACAGTCTGTTGTGAGAAAGTGTGATGCCTGGAAATGCCCTGCATCAAGCAGGTTTTGGAAAGGTCCTCCACTCAGTCCTGAAGGGAAGTTGGGATTTCCCAATATAGGGTATAAAGGCGACTTGATGGTAGAAATATCTGGGTTTTTGTATGTAAGATTACAGATTCTAGGGGTCGAGCCAATGGTGGGGTGTATTTTGAACAATGGGGAAAACGTCTGGATGCACCAGGGAGCTCTGCTTAAAGGGATATTGCTCAATTGTTGTTAAAATAGGGTCCATAATTTTTGGTCACTGTGTCTGCACCAGTCAATCACCCGCATTAAATGTGCAGCCTGAGGATATTTCTGGATATCCGGGTCTGCGCTCCCTCCATATAGTTTGGGGAGAGTCAACAGATGCCCCCGTATTCTGGGACGCTTGTTAGCCCATATGAATTTAGTGAAGAAGACGTTCACCTGTCTAAAATTGGCCGGGTGCCCACATAGGCATGCGCAGTGAGTGCCCGGCCATGAAGCCGAAAGCTGTCACGGCCAGGTGCCCACAGTCAGGGCTGTCTTAATGATAGGGCGCACCTGGGCACTGCCCAGGGGCTCCAGCTGCATGGGAGCCCCTGCACTTTCCCCAAAGCAGCTGGTCCTTGAGTCCATGCTGCTCCTAAATTGGGGGACCCATAATGGCACTGAGAGTGATGGATACAAAGGGGAGGCAGGCTGGCAGCGGTGCGCCGTGCTGGGCAGAACAATACCTATTATTTCACAGCCAGCAGGGAGGGGCAGGGCTGGAGCACCAGTGATGCTCTGACCCCACTCCATGCAGTTTGAATGCTTGGGACTCGAAGGCTGCGGGGTACGAGTTGGAGTGGGAGCTGCTGAGTCGGCAGCACTGAGAGCCCGCCTGCGAAAGTAGCATTGTGGATGGTGTCATGGTGAGCTCAGCTGTCCAGCACTGTTTGCATCGAAAGGCTTGGAATGCCCGGAGGGATGCTCCTTTTCTCTGCCCCTCCTTCTGCCTGCTTAATTGGTATTGGTGAGTGCAGTGCTGGAAGTGGGCTCAGAGCCAAAAGTTTACATGCACTGTATCTCCACTGGAAAAGGTGGTACTACATGGATGGAAAAATGGTGCTGGTGGATATCAAGGGTGTATAGGGGAAAACAATGCCGAGGGGGAATCTGGGGTGTATAGGGGGTAGCAATGCTTGGGGTAGCTTAGATGGCTATAGTGCTGGATGTATCTGGGATGTGTAGGGGTATCAGGGATGTAGTGGGGTCACAATACAAGGGTTATTTTATGGTATATGGTTACAGTGCTGGGGAAATATCTGGGGTGTAGAGGGGTCAGAGTGCTCGGGGGATATCTGGGGTGTAGAGGAGTCAGAGTGCTGGGGGGGATATCTGGGATGGAGAGGGGTCAGAGTGCTGGGAGGATATCTAGGGTGTAGAGGGGCCAGAGCATTACTTTGCCCAGGGGCCCATGATGATATTAAGAAGGCCCTGCCCACAGTGTGAATGGAGGCGCCAACGGATAGGGGGGAGAGGAGCGGAGCTCCGGGCGGGGCGGCACTGGACCGTGAAGCAGGTAAGTGTGTGTTTATTAAAAGCCAGCAGCTACACTTTTTGTAGCTGCTGACTTTCAATAAACATAACAAAAGCCTGGAACTCCCCTTTAAAGACATTGGCCAATAACGGGGGGATATATGTCCCCAGATATTTCAGTGCAGAGGGAGTACACTTAAATTTAGAATTCAGTTGTAGGTTGCGTTGTTGTGTGGAAGCTATCCCATAGCCTCGGACTTTGAGAAATAGATTTTTAGGTTTGACATGGCTCCGTATTGCCCAAGTTCTTGTAAGAGGTTAGGCAATGAGGTAACCGGATTAGACAAAGAAAACATCAAGTCATCTGCATAAGCTGAGACTTTGTAATGAGATGTTTCCATCCTCAGGCCCCTGATAACGTCATTCAATCTGACTCTACTTAAAATTGATTCCAGGGTGAGAGCGAACAGTATCGGCGATAAAGGGCAACCCTGTCGGGTTCCATTCGAGAACACAACGTTAACCTTAACTGGGCCATCGGGGTGGTATATACACTCGCAATCCACTGTATCATCCTGTCCCCCACGCCGAAATGTTGGAGGGCTGCAAACTTAAAACACCAGTTTGTCCTATCAAATGCCTTCCCGGCATCGGTGCTCAGGAAGATACAGGGGGTTTTGGTATGGTTAGCTAAGTGTATTACGTTAAGACTTTTGTGGTGCTGTCCCGAGCCTCGCGGGTTGGAATAAATTCCACTTGGTCCAAATGGACCAGATGGGGAGATGTAATTGAATACGTGTAGTTAGGATTTTAGTGAAGAGTTTCAAGTCTACATTAGGCAGTGAGATTGGTCTATAGCTACCGCACGCTGCATGGTCCTTACCTTCTTTGTGTATGACTGAGATATGAGCTAGTAGAGTCACTGGTGGGAAAGATGAAGATTGCCCTAATCCATTAAATGCCATGTGAGGCCCCAAAAGAGGTCAGAGGGTCTTGTAGTATTGAACAGTGAAGCCGCATGTGCCTGGTTCTTTACCAGGTTTAACAGAGCTCACCGCCGCCTGAACCTCCTCAAAGGTAATAGGAACCTCCATGTCATTCATTTGCGGGGGGACAGAAGTTAAGGAAGACAGGCGGAGACAAGATAGTCATCCATTTGTGTCTGCAACAGTGAACCACAAGGATTATAAGGAAGAGTCGTACTAAGTAGGACTAAGCTATTTGTTTCGGGAGCGTAACCTTTCGTTCACTACATGGGGTATATAGGGCGCCATTCGTTGATCCCCTAGGCCCCTCGCTAGTTGTTTGACACATTTGCCACATACCCAAATAGGTATCTGAGGCTGATGAGGTTGGGGTTGCTGCAGGTGCCACCATCAGAGTGGCCTCTGAGGGTCTGCCATGTGTTTCTGCCGTGCGGGCCCAGGAGCTGGAAGAACATCTCCGACTGGGCAGAAGCTCTGTGGAGGTTTTTCACCCTTCTGCGTTTAGCAGAGAACATTCTGGGATAGTATACCGCCTGGAAAGTGATGTTTTGCTGGAAAGCATGCAGGAGCTCAAGGACTTCACTTCTCTATTCCGCCATGTCCAGGCCACGCCCCTCCAATTATGCCACTTCATCAAGTCACTGGCGCAGAACCTTACCTCTCCAAAAACAGGCTTCAAATCTCTCTGTAAACTTGCCGCGACCACTAAAAGGTGCTAAAATTTTTCCTAATTGCAAGTCCTCTTGGTTTCGGGGCTGTTTGGTCGACAGAGATGCGTTTTATATATAGTGGTCTTGTCCAGCGTTGCTTGCCTATGGATAAGAGTGTACAGGATCCTATCACTTACACAAATTAACATCCAGAAAAACCCTTGGGAAACTGGGGTCCAATAAAAGATGTAGCAAGGCCAAGTATCCAAGTGCAAGGTCCGGCACTCTAATCTCCTGAAGGAAATACATTTTTATGGCAATGAAACAAACCACACTACACGACTGCACCAACTATAATCCAAGGGCCCCCCTTATTTTCTGTTCAACCTCCTAGCTCTCGGGAATAAGTTGATGTCCCCAGTGGCAAAGTCCGCCTCCCCACCCTTCTTTCAGTTCCCCTTGCTGTTTCTTTCTCTTATGTTTCTGAAGGGTCTCTTCCCCACCTTTTTCTCTGCACTCGTATGCGGCTTTTTATTTTTTCCTTTTGTTTTTTTACTGAAACCCATGGTCATATGACCCTCTCCTATGACACATGATTGCCACTTGTTATATTGAATTAGCTTGTTGACTTTTAAGCAATGTACATGATTTTTGGCTGTAAACCATGCAGTGTCATCTTAAGAGCATTATAGGCCCCCGGGCAATACAGTGCACTGGGGCCCTGTCTACACAATCACGCACGAGAATTTACTGACAAAAATCATAAAATTTACTGGCAGAACCACATTTTTTACTGCCACTGCAAAAAAAGTACCTAAAATTACAGTTTTCAGTGCCCAACAATGCAAATGTCAGTATTTAAACTATAAACATATAGCTAGTGCTATTAGCAATGTGTTTAAGTTAAACAAAAGTAAAAAAAAAATGTCTTCATTGACATGAAGGTCAGGTTACTATAACCCAGCCAGCACAGAGTTCCCTCCTACATAAGAGTCTGCAGGATTCCCCCTTACAGTGAAAGGGAACTCTTATGTAAAGGGGAACGCTGCAGATCATGATCTAAGGGGGGAACTCTGATGTGGAGAGGGGGCTCTGGTGACCAGAGACCACCTTCAGTGTCATCTTAAGAGCATTATAGGCCCCTGGGCAATACAGTGCACTGGGGCCCTGTCTACACAATCACGCACTAGAATTTACTGACAAAAATCATAACATTTACTGGCAGAACCACATTTTTTACTGCCACTGCAAAAAAAGTACCTAAAATTACAGTTTTCAGTGCCCAACAATGCAAATGTCAGTATTTAAACTATAAACATATAGCTAGTGCTATTAGAAATGTGTTTAAGTTAAACAAAAGTAAAAAAAAAAATGTCTTCATTGACATGAAGGTCAGGTTACTATAACTCAGCCAGCACAGAGTCTGCAGGATTCCCCCTTACAGTGAAAGTGAACTCTTATGTAAAGGGGAACGCTGCAGATCATGATCTAAGGGGGGAACTCTGATGTGGAGGGGGGCTATGGTGACCAGAGACAACCTTATATCAGAGTCCACTGCTTTCTCTTTCCCACTTACATCAGGGTCCGCAGACTGAGTTCCCCCTTGCATTGTAAGGGGGAATCCTGCAGACTCTGATGTGGGGGGTACTCTGGTGACCAGAGACCACCTTCCTTAGATTAAATACACTAAGGTAAGGGGGGTCACTAATATAGGAGGGGGAACCTTTATATCAGTGCCCCCTTACATTTTTGCATTCACTCCCCCCTTACATCAGCAACCCCCCGCACTCGTGGAGGACCGGATCTTCTCTGATTTCCGTGAACTGGGCATGGGCAGTTCTAACCCATCACTCTCCATAATTTTTTACTGGGGTTGCTGGGCAGCCGGTGGGGCCCCCCAGGCAAGCGGGGCCCCCGGGCAACTGCCCAGTGTGCCCAATGGAAAAGATGGCCCTGACCACCTTATATCAGAGTCCACTGCTTTCTCTTTCCCACTTACATCAGGGTCCGCAGACTGAGTTCCCCCTTGCATTGTAAGGGGGAATCCTGCAGACTCTGATGTAAAGGGGAACTCTGATGTGGGGGGCACTCTGGTGACCAGAGACCACCTTCCGTAGAGTAAATACACTAAGGTAAGGGGCGTCACTAATATAGGAGGGGGAACCTTTATATCAGTGCCCCCTTACATTTTTCATTCACTCCAGTCCCCCCTTACATCAGCAACCCCCCACACTCGTGGAGGATCGGATCTTCTCTGTGATTTCCGCAAACTGGGCATGGGCAGTTCTAACCCGTCACTCTCCACAATTTTTTACTGGGGTTGCTGGGCAGCCGGTGGGGCCCCCCAGGCAAGTGGGGCCCCCGGGCAACTTCCCAGAGTGCCCAATGGAAAAGATGGCCCTGAAACCATGGGACGCAGAGATTCCCCTGCATCCTATCTACACTTTAATCTCTACGTTGTTCTGGACATATCTTCACTGTGCACATTTTCTTGTTATGTGTTCATGTTTACCAGTGTTCCAATAAAATTTATACAACGCCTGCGTGGGTATGTTCTATCCTAACTTTGTTTGGAGCACCTGTACGTGCCATACTTTTTTTTTCTAATGAAGTTTTTGGTACAATATAAATTGTGCCAAAGGGAGACATACTGAATCTTTGTATTAACTGCTTGCCGACCAGCCGTCGTCATTATACTGCAGGTTGGCACAGCTGCGCAAACCACCGTAGGTCTATGTCGGCCACTTTAAGAGATATAGGGGGCCCGCAGAGCTGATGCACGTGACCGCCAGCCGCGATGTCCGCCGGTGACCCGCGATCGCTCCTCAGAGAGCCAGAACGGGCATCTGTCAATGTAAACAGACAGATCCCCATTCTGTCAGGGAAGTATAGCGAGATCTGCTGTTCCTACTAATCAGGAACAGCAATCTCTCTCTACTCCCAGTCAGTCCACTACCCCTACAGTTAGAAGCACCTCCTTAGGGAACACTTAACCCCTTGATCGCCCGCTAGTGTTAACCCCTTCCCTGCCAGTGACATTAATACAGTAATCAGTTGTTATTTTTAGCTCTGAGTGCTGTATAATCCTCACTGGTCCCAAAAAAAGTGACAAAAGTGTCTAACGTCTGCTACAATGTCGCAGTACCGCTATAAAAATCGCTGATGACCGACATTACTAGTAAAAATAATAAAAATGCCATAAATATATCCCCAATTTTGTAGACGCTCTAACTTTTGCGCAAACCAATCAATATACGCTTAATGCAGTTTTTATTTACCACAAATATGTGGAAAAATACACATTGGCCTTAACTGATTAATGGAAATTTTATTTTACCTTTTTGGGGTTTTTTTGTTTTGTTTTTTCAAAATTGTTGCTATTTTTTTGTTTATAGCACAAAAAATTAAAACCGCAGAGGTGATCAAATACCACCAAAAGAAAGCTTTATTTGTGGGAAAAAAAGGACATCAATTCAGTTTGGGTACAACACTGTACGACAACCTAGGAGGTGTGAATGAAGAAATCGAGATCAACTCTATTCTGTATGAAGTAGTAAAAAATCAGCAACAATTAAAAACATTTAGATACATAGTGTCTTCTCCTTTGAGTCATCAGGTTTAGAAAATATGCAGTAACATATCGCCACCTACAGTCTGTTTTAATTGATTTGATTTATTAGCTCTATAACAGTTTTCATATGGTGATCAATTTCATGTATTTTTTACGGCTATCTATTGTGTGCCTTTTGCATGCCCATAGGGTCTGACGAAACTTAGAATGTGTAAAGTCCCATTGTCAGTTTTTTAATCTGATCAATTATTCATTTTTTTTTATTGTTGTTATTTATATACCTTTTATTCCTTCAATTTGTGTGTTTTTATAGCATGTTTTTGTACTACATAGATGTGTTAATATTTTTTTTTTTTCAAAGTAAATAATCATTCACTGTTTTGAAAGCAACATGGTCAGTGGCTCATTTTGCATCCATTTACAATGGTATGACACTACTGCTTTATAGATAGAAACCAGGGACGTGCGGTGAGGTCAGTGGCTGGTAAGGCACTGGCTAGTTTTAGAGCCAGATACACACAGGTTACATACACTGCAAACGTTAAAGCGAGAACAATAATTCTAGCACTATACCTCCTTACTAAACATGTAGGCCCGGATTCACATGCGCTGGGTTTCCTAGGCGTAAGCCGGCGTATGTGGAAGTGGGCGTGAGCCATGCAAATGAGGCGTGACCCCATGCAAATGATGGGCTGAGGCTCAGACAGATACATATAATGAACGGCGCATGCGCCGTCCAGTGGACGCATCCCAATGCGCATGCTCAGAATCACGTCGGATCTACTCCCTAAGATACGACGCATCCCTCACTTGCATATGTGAATAGAAAATCAATGGGTGCCCCAAATACGTCCAGTGTAAATATGCGCCCACTCTACCCCGGCGTAGGCAAGTTACGTCGGCCGGATGAAGCCTATTTTCAGGCGTATCTAGTTTTGTGGGCACGGCGCACAGATACGAGGGCGCATATTTGCACTTACGCGGCGTATCTCGAGATACGTTGGCGGAAGTGCTTTGTAAATCCGGGACGTAATCTGTAAAAAAATTTAAAAGCGTTGCCTATGGAAATTTTTAAGTACCGAAATTTGGCGCCATTCCACAAGTTTGCTACAAAAGTTATTTTAATAATGCTTTAAGTGAAACAATAAAAATAAATATAATAAACTGGCCACTCTGTATGTAGCTTCGGACAAGCTGCAAAAGAAGTCCCATATTTCTGGAACTATAGGTGGCAGGAGCCCTTAAAGCTAGATTAATTTTGTTTTTGTATTATGTTCATGGCAGGTGAGGCTCTGACTCACCTGCCTCCCCTGAAGTCCTTGCCCTCTCCTGCACTGCAAGGGTTAGCAGCTTTTTAGGTCCTAGGGTGTCGGAATCAGGATTAATACTATCTAAAGCTTTGTACACAGGATTAGATTATTGGACGAATGATCGTCTGTTTTTTGTTGCATGCTAGTCTCATATCGAAAATAAAGAGATTACTCAATTTACAAAAATTCTCATATGACGGAATACAACTCCGGAAGTTGTATTGTAATGTATTCTTTTGTTTCCGTGCATGCGTGGTCTTGCTCTTCCAATTTTTTTGGAAGAAACCTGTACTAATTAAATGAAAATTGAATGTTGTATTCACATACGATAAAAATTGTGTAGCCTGCACTTTCAGTTTTTGTCATCCGAACAGTCGGAATCGGCTGTAGAAAGCACTATACTAACAGACAGTCGGCCGATTATTCGCCGTACGGACATTTTCGTACGATTTTCTTATTGTGTGCACAGGCCTTTACTCTCCGCTCTGACAGACTCCCTCGATCTATGCATCAAATCCTGTGCAGATTCCTCTTTAAAATCCCATACACACGATCAAATTTTCCGACAACAAATTTGTGATGGCAGGGTTTTGTCGGAAAATCCGACTGTTTGTATGCTCCATCAGACAATTGACGTCGGAATTTCCCACAACAAACGTTGGCTAGCATGCTTTAAAACAGTCCGACAAAAAATGTGTCTTGTCGGATTATCCGATCACGTGTACACAAGTCTGTCGGAAAAAGTCCAAAGTACAAACACACATGCTCTGAACCATTGCTAACCATAGCACAATATTAGCAGAAGTTGCCCAAAGGGTGGCGCTAAAGAGCTGAAAAAACATGTAGTTTTGTGTAGCTTGGCTTCGGACAAAATTCCACGGATTTGTCCGATGAAAATACGATTGTGTATGTATACAAGGCATTAGGCTGCTCCAGGCTGTGGTTGCACTTCCGCCTTTACCACCTACAATGAGGGGTTTATAGCCCTCCAGTGTACAGCGTGAGGATGTCCCACAGCCTGGAGTACTGAAGGGAGCCAGCTGGAGTGAGGCTAATGCAAGCAATACTGCCTCTTTATCCCCTCCCCAGATTTTTTTTACAGTTCTGACCAAAGTGCAGGAAGGAACAAAGTGCATGGGTGGTCCACTCCCCCCACAGTTAGAAGCACCTCCGTAGAAAACACTTAACCCATTGATCTCCCCCAAGTGTTAACCCCTTCCCTGCCAATGACATTTATACAGTAATCGCAGTGGCTATTTATAGCACTGATCGCTGTATAAATGTCAATTGTCCCAAAAAAAGGGTCAAAAGTGTCCCGCTAAAAATCGCAGATCACTGCCATTACTAGTAAAAAAATAATAATAATAAAAATGCCATAAATATATTATTTTGTAGACGCTATAAATTTTGCTCAAATCAATCAATGTATGCTTGTTGCGATTTTTTTTTCAAAAAATATTTAGAAGAATACATATTGTCCTAAAGTGATGAAGGAATGCATTTACATTTTATTTTTAATTTTGTTAAATTTATTATATTTATAATACCACCAAAAGAAAGCTCCATTTGTGGGGGAAAAAAAAAGACATAATTTTTGTTTGTGTACAACGCCGCATGACCACAACACAGTGCCGCATCGCCAAAAATGGCCTGGTCATTAATGGGGAAAATCCTTCTGGGGCTGAAGTGGTTAATATTATTATTAAAAAAATATTTTTGGGTTTGGGTGTTTATTATTAGGATTATTAATAATATTTTTTTTTTTTTTTTTAGGGTTAGGGGTAATTATTAGTTTATATATTATTATATACAGGGTATTATTAATTTTTTTATGTATTTATTTATGATGATTTTTAGTTAATTGTGTATTTATTTTACATTTATTCATATTATGGTTACAATTTTTTATTGTACATTGTACAAATTGCGCAAAAACGCCTGACAAAAACTGCAAATGCGCACATGCGCGTATATGGTGCGCTTCCATTAATTTCTACGGAAATAAAAATGTGCCAAAAACTTGAAAATCTGACCAATGTGTAGGGATGGACCAAACCCCCGGTTCAGTTCGCACCAGAATGTGGGAACAGGCAAAACATTTGTGCAAACATGCAAACCCTATTAAAGTCTATGGGACACGAACATGAAAAAAGTGCTAATTTTAAAGGCTTATATGTAAGTTATTGTCATAAAAAGTCTATGGGGACCTCGGTACTCCCCCAGGGGACATGTAGCAAAGCTAAAAAATGTTTTTAAAACAACAGTTTTTTTCAGGAGCAGTTATTTTAATAATGCTTTAAGTGAAACAATAAAAATGTAATATTCCTTTAAATATTGTGTCTGGGGGGGTCCCCTTAGTCTGCCTGTAAAGTGGCATCTGTGTGATGTATGTGATGTATAGCAAAATGACAAAAGAATATTGTAATTTAAACTTGCTCGCGGCTGTAATGTATTTCAATATATCAATATAGATGATAACAAGGGGCCCCCAGATCCCACCCCCCATGTGAATGGGTATCGGGTACCCCTACCTATTCACCAAAAAAGTGTCAAAAAGTAAAGACCACAATAGACAGTTTTTGACAAGTAATTTATTTTAAAAAAGTGCCCCACGATATCCACCCATGTTCAATCACATCGCCTGACGAAACCTGAAAAATAAAAATCCACGGGAGGCCTTCTGGAGACTGCAGACTTTTGGCTGTGACAGCTGTTATATAAGCAAGGGCGGGGCCACCCACTGGTGTAACCGGATGACCCCATCCCCTTTCAATCACATGATGTTAGAAGAGGCCTCCCATCAAGTTTTTTTATTTTGGGGTCTGTCGTGTGGCGTGATTGAAGATGGACATCTTGCCGCCAAGCTGAGGAAGCCGTCGATGATGGGGTAAGTGCTACCAACCGACCGACCAACCGGGGGTGGGGGGGGCTGTCATACTGTTTGCCTTTTTCCACCAGCCGCCACTGGTGGAAAACCAACTACTGTACATCTTTAATTGTAAAAAATGGTATTGCACTTACAGCAAGGAGCAGAATTAAAAGCAAGGGGTAAAAGCCGGTCAGCTTGCATAGATCACCCGTCCTTCTGGGATCAAAGCAACGCAGTGACGTCAGCAAGTCCCTCCTCTCGACACGCTTTGTCACAAGATGACGTCGTCCTGGGGGCAGGGGACATGCGCAGGGGGGGTGTGCCTGGGCACACCCTGATCACTCTGTGCTGTGCCTATTCCCTCTACTGCCCATGCTTCGTCCCCGCCCGCAGTGCTGCTGGCTTCCCTCCTCTCTTTCAGTGGATGTTTCAGGCTGGAGAGTTTGGGAAGGGGCTTGTAATTATGTAATTTACCGGCCCCTTTCTTTTCTAAATGAACACACTCACTGTGTCCATTCATAACTGAAGCATATGTAGCGCCCCCTTACTTTCAGTATAGGCACTACGCTAAAGTTAGTGGGGAATGGGAGAGTTACCTTGCTCCCATTCACTATTTGTTTACATTTTGGGACTTCTGTCATTCCAGAAATGTCCACTGGGTCAGTCTGTGGTCCAGGGATGCAATGTCATCCCTGGCCAGCAGTTGGCGCCAGAGGGGTTCTGGCAGAGTAAGTTTCTCCAGCAGCCAATCAGAGGAGTTTTTCACTTGCGGGGCGTGCTGGAGTATATCTGTGACAGGTGTCCCCGTTCCAGGTGCGGCATCCACCTTCAGGGTGCGCGCATCCATGGAACCCGCTGGCGTGGCCCACCTGGCCATAATTGCAGACTACTTGGGACCTCACCTGGAGGTACAAGGGGACCCCAGTGACTGGCTGGGTTTCCGGTTCTATTGAAAGGATCCCAGGCTGGGTGCCGTTCGATTAGGGAGGAGGACCCGGAGGCAGGTCGTCCAACAGAGCCTGAACAAACCAATTGGGGATCCGGTGACCAGAGTACTGACAGGTATGTTTGCTGTCACCTGGTGACCGATGCAGAAATCTACTGGGAGGATTCGCTCTATCTATCTAGCACAGTTATTGTAATTGGCCTGTGGCAGAGGCCCGAGCCGGGTCTGTAAGAGAGGCCTGTTCCTCCCAGAAATCCTAAGTGACATCTCGGCTGCCAGGCCTGTAAAGAAGGGTCTGTCCGGGGGCACTTTACCCACTCAGTTGGAGTGGCGACGAGTTACAAATTGGTACTATACAGAGCAGTACTGACTGCTCTATTTAACATCCAGGCCTGATACTGCAAGGTTCTTCCTCTCTCTCTATTCATCAACTTTGTCCTTCCCAATTGATGTTGATGTTGGCCGCGTTGGCCTGGAAAATAAAGCATTGCAAAAAAACCTTTATTCACTGTCTGGACCTTCGCTCACTGTTTGTTTCTACAATTACACCCCTAGACAACGCCAGGGTAACTTAATAGGCCAATCCCCAAATTCAACCAGCGGCTCCTTCGGGGGTAGCGCTACACATAGAAAAAATAGTTTACTATGCTTCAGTTTGTGAATGAACAGGAAGCCGCTCAGCACAGAGCACTTCCCATTCATTCACTGTCCAGTGCAGCTGAGACTGCAAAGGAAGTCATGTGCATTTGAGCTTTGGGGTGCACACCCTAATACAATAGGCTGTGCACACCTATTTTGGAGGTTCAAGCTACAAAACACTGAGGCCTTACTCCACCTTAACTTCACCAGACCCTCCTTTCTGATACAGCGATTTCTAGCTAAAATAATCGAAATAACAAGAGCGCTTTGTAGCAGAGCACAATCCATTGTTGTAGTATATCTCTCTAGCCATGAAATCACTGCTACAATCTCTTGCAAATCTCTGCATCAGCATTTTGTAGAAGCGATTAATCTCTGTGAAAACAATTGCCCACGTGTCATCAATCCAAGTTGATGGGGTGGAGGGCTGTAGACTCTGACCTAATTTCCCCATACATATTGGTGTAGCGTGAAGCATGGTTGGGTTTGGATTTTAAATTGCAATTCAGAAGGTTTTCTAAGAAGAAAATACATTTTAGAGTGAGACGAGCTGATCTCATGTACTGTATGTAACAATTAAGCTACAGCTTGTCGAAACTGCATCTGTTTTCAAATTCTTGTATTTTCAGTGCTCACCCCCCTTTTCAGGTCGTTCATCTGGTATGACGACAATTTATTCATTCCTCCACACAAAGAATGTGAGAATCGTCTGGCTGTACAAACCAGCTGAGCGACATTCCCAGCAAAGTTGACGGTTTTTGTTGCGGTAGAAACAGCAGTCCACAAAAGGTTTTGCATTCTCTGAATGTGGGAACGCAGGGCAAGCAAGCATACATAGAGGCCCGGATTCACGTAGAAGCGCGCATCTTTGTGCGGGCGTAACGTATCCTATTTACGTTACGCCTCCGCAACTTTGTCAGGCAAGTGCTGTATTCTCAAACCAAAGTTGCGGCGGCGTAGCGTAAATAGGCCGGCGTAAGCCTGCCTAATTCAAATGTGGAAGATGTGGGCGTGTGATATGTAAATTTAATGTGACCCCACGTAAATGACGCTTTTTACGAACGGCGCATGTGCCATCCGTGAAAGTATCCCAGTGCGCATGCTCCAAATTAACCCGCAAGAAGCCAATGCTTTCGACATGAACGTAAATGACGCACAGCCCCATTCACGGACGACTTATGCAAACGACGTAAAATTTTCAAAAATCGACGCGGGAACGACGTCCATACTTAACATTGGTACGCCTCATATAGCAGGGGTAACTTTACGCCGGGAAAAGCCTAACATAAACAGTGTATCTGTACTGCGTCGGCCCGGGCGTACGTTCGTGAATTGGCGTATCTAGCTGATTTACATATTTCTAGGCGTAAATCAGCGTACACGCCCCTAGCGGCCAGCGTAAATATGCAGTTAAGATACGACGGCGTAAGAGACTTACGCTGGTCGTATCTTAGTGAAATTTTGCCGTATCTGATTCTTTGAATCAGGCGCCAAGATACGACGGCTCAGACTCAGAGATACGACGGCGTATCTGGAAATACGCCGTCGGATCTCCTACGAGAATCTGGGCCAGAGAGAATACAAGACGCTACCTTACTGGGACTAAATGGCTGTCCACAGAATACATACACCATGCAATATAGTTACATATTGATTCATAGGAGAAAAAAAGTATTTGAAGCTCTCAATATAGAAGTGTCAGCAGAAATAGTTCAAGCCCACCCAAAGATCCCAGATAGAAAAGCATGCCACCCTTGTGCAGCAGTTAGGGGCTTACCAGAAAAATATGGCCACTGATTAATGGTCAAACTTGCATTTGGTAAGTACAGTATTAGAATCCTGCAAGATCCTCCAATCCCAGAGCCTCAATATACATGTCATGGATCCCTGTTAGTCCCACAGGAGCAGCGATTTATAGCCAAATAAGTGAGTCTCATACAACATCTGACATGAAAACAAACAGAGCAATTCCCATAGTAAAGTCCTGTTTGGCACAATAATACATTTATTAAAACATATTGCACTTAGAATATTCCAGTAAAAACAGGCATGTACAAGCATGCAAGGTGAGTTCCAAATGCCCAATTCCAAAATGGCCAGGAGTATATCGTGCATACGTGGTGTGATGTACAACCAGCGGGCGCAACGTAACTTTTGTGATTTAAGTTACACCGCCGCAAATTGCCCAAGTTAGTGCCCGATCCACAAAGCACTTACCTGGAAATTTGCAGCGGTGTATCCTAAATCAGTCCGGCGCAAGCGGGCCAATTCAAATGGGGCGAGTCCCATTTAAATTAGGCGCGCTCCCTAGCCGGACGTACTGCGCATGCTCCCGACGCTATTTTCCGAACGTGCTTTGCGTTACGTTACGTTGCGCTGAGTTTTGTGAATCGCGACGGGTAAAAAATCTGGCCCTTAATTTTTGGCGCAATACTTTCAATAGGAAATCATGGCTAAAGGGATGCAGGCCCAGCAGCTTTCCTCATTAGAGCCCTGCAGGTGCTGCAGCTGATTGATAATGAAACCACTCCCATTAGACTCACTTTACCACATGGACACAGACGAACACACAGAGATTTCTTCAGAACAAAAAGGTAGGAATCTGCAACAAAGTTTGTTAAAATCCTTGTAATGTACATAGATCACCCAGAGGGGAATGTTTTTTTTCAACAAAATCGGAGTTACACTTTAACCTTATTTGACAGTGACAAATAATTTATATAGTGACACTTCATTTATGTCTCTGCAGAGCAAGTGGTGCATTGCCCTGTAATATGTTAAAATGCGTTGCCATCCACTGTACGGTGGAAAAATGTTGCATGTCTGCAATGTTCCCCACTGCACCACACATCACTCCAGCATTGTGGTGTGAACTGGGCACATAAAAAACAATTGTTTTCTATGTGCCCTTTAGTGACGTGTTTATTTAGTACAAAAAACTGCCAGTCACCGCACAGAGTGTGCGCGAGCATTGAGAGCCTGGCCACATCAGTAATTGCGTTATAGTGTATGTCAGGGATCTTCACACTACAGCCCTCCAGCTGTCGCGAAACTACACATCCCATGAGGCAATGTAAAACTTTGACATTCACCGACATGACTAGGCATGATGGGAATTGTAGTTCCTGAACAACTGGAGGGCCGTCGTTTGAAGACCCTTGGTGTATGTCATGACCTGCATTAAACCTGCAAAGCATGGTAACACACTGTCGATGTGACATGTAGTGCGTTGCAATGCAAATTTATTGGCACCTCAATACACATCTACAGTGCATCGCAGCACACCTGCTGTGACCACCTTTCGCCCAACCTATTGTCAAATGATGGCTGGGTGGGACATTCATTGTCCCGGGTGGACGTCATATGACATCCTCAAAGAACACGCCTCTTGCGAGTCCCATTGGCAATGCTGCAGTGCGATCCACCGGACACAGGCGATGAGTGATCAGTGTACCGGCCCGCTGCCGGTTCCATATAATCGCTGTCATCGATCACAGAAACAAAGGATAGCTTCCTTGGTAACACACATTTCTAATCAGCCAATCACATGGCAGCAACTCAATACAGTTAGACATCTAGATGTGGTGAAGATGACTTGAAGTTCAAACTGAGCATCAGAATGGGGAAGAAAGGGGATATAAGTGACTGTGAACGTGACATGATTGTTGGTGCCAGACAGGCTGGTCTGAGTATTTAAAAAACTGCTGATCTACTGGGATATTCACACACAACCATCTCTAGGGTTTACAGAGAATGGTCCGAAAAAGAGAAAATATCCAGTGAGAGGCAGTTGGGTGGATGAAAATGCCTTGTTCATGTCAGAGAAGGGGCAGACTGGTTTGAGATAACAGAAAGGCAACAGTAACTCAAATAACCACTTGTTACAACCAAGGTATGCAGAATACTATCTCTGAACACACAACACATTGAACCTTGAAGCAGATGGGCTACAGCAGCAGAAAACCACACCGGGTGCCACTCCTGTCAGCTAAGAACATGAAACAAGGCTACAATTCTCACAGGCGCACCAAGATTGGACAATATAAGGTTAGAAAAACGTTGCCTGGTCTAAATAGTCTTGATTTTAGCTGTGACATTCAGATGATGGGGTCAGAATTTGGCATAACCAACATGAAAACATGGAGCCATCCTGCCTTGGATTAACAGTTCAGGCTGGTGGTGTAATGGTGCAGGGGATATTTTCTTGCCACACTTTGGGCCCCTTAATACCAATTGAGCATCAGTTTAACACCACGGCCTACCTAAGTATTGTTGCTGACCATGTCCATTACTTTATGACTACAGTGTACCCGTCTTCTGATGGCTCCTTCCAGCAGCATAATGCACCATGTCACAAAGCTGAAATCATCTCACCACTGGTTTCTTGAACATGACAATGAGGTCACTGTACTCCAATGGCCTCCACAGTCACCAGATCTCAATCCAATAGGCCAGTGGTCATCAACCCTGTCCTCAGGGCCCACTAACAGGCCAGGTTTTATGTATTACCTTGGGGAGATGCAGACTAGAATTCTGCAATCACTGAGCAGCAAATGATATCACCTGTCATGTATTTCAGTTATCTTGCAAACCTGGCCTGTTAGAATTAGGCCAGTTCAGAAGGCAAAAGGGGATCCAACCTGGCACAAGCAAGGTGTAGCTAATAAAGTGGCCCGTGAGGGTGTATATATATATATATATATATATATATATATATATATATATATATATTATTTGGGGTTCTAAGTAATTTTCTAGCCAAAAAAAGAATGATTAGATGTGGTGGTTGCCTGTTATTTTTTTAGGCTCCCCCCCCCCCTCTATTTTCACCTGATGATCTGCCCAGTAACACACCTCCTGTATTATAGTGCCCCCCACTCAAAATGAAGGAGAAATCATGACACCTTTGGACAGCAGCATTGTCACTCTAGGGCAGTGTTTCTCAATTCCAGTCCTCAGGCCCCCCCAACAGGTCAGGTTTTCAGGATTTCCATTATTTTGCACAGGTGATTTGATCAGTTTCACTGCCTTAGTAATCACCACAGCCTTTTCATCTGAGGGAAATCCTGACCTGTTGGGGGGGGGACTGGAATTGAGAAACACTGCTCTAGGGAGAAGGGGGTGTTAGTGTATCTAAATGTGCCATTTCATCTAACAACTTGAAACCAAACTCTAGCTCACACTTTTTAAGCAGTTGCAGTAGTGTTGTTTCTTTTTGAGATTAAGGTTACATAAGCAATAGCTGCTCATTGTGAGCACCTCAGTGTTAAATCAGCACCTCAGTGTTAAATCGATTGTCGCACCTCTCTTAGGCCCCTTTCACATTGGACCCGTAGCTGCGTTGGCGGTATATCGCCGCTAAAAATAGCGGCGCTATACCGCCGGGATTGCCGCGGGAATCAGCCGCTAGCGGTGCGGTATTAACCCCCGCTAGCGGCCGATAAAGGGTTAATACCGCCCGCAATGCGCCTCTATAGAGGCGCATTGCGGGCGGTATTGCCGCGGTTCCCATTGTTTTCAATGGGAAGGAGCGGTGAAGGAGCGGTATACATGCCGCTCCTCTCACCGCTCCAAAGATGCTGCTGACAGGAGATTTTTTTGTCTCCCGCCAGCGCATCGCCTCAGTGTGAAAGCCCTCCGGCTTTCACATTGAGTCTGCAGTGCAGGAGTTTTTCAGGCGGGATAGCAGCGCTATTTTTAGCGCTTTACCGCCTGAAAAACTCCTCAATGTGAAAGGGGCCTAACTGTTACATTTGCAGGACAGCTTGTTCTATTAAAAAACAACAAACTTACTGGCAGGTTTACCAGGTGAAGTTGAAGGAGAGGAAGCCTAAAAAAAAAAAAAGTATTGCAGCCACCGCGTTTAAGAAATACCAATCATGTGATGATTGCATTTTTTTTTTTTTTTTTTTTGCAGTGGAGCAAAATTTAGCTGATCCCTGCTGTGCTAGCTAAAGTCCCATCCATTTCTGCACAGCTTAAGTAATGACTTAAAGCGGAGTTCCACCTAAAAATGGAACTTCCGCTTAACCCACTCCTCGCCCCCTTACATGCCACATTTGGCATGTAATTTTTTTGGGGGGGAGTGGGGGCTTCAGGAGAAGGGGACTTCCTGTCCCACTTCCTCCTTCCGCCGGGGGGCTGGAAAGGCGATTAGCTTAATCGCCTTTTCACAGCCCTTCCCTGTAGGCGAGCGTCTGTCCAATCGGACGGCGCCGCTCGCGCATGCGCAGTGGGTGCCCGGCCGGGAAGCCAAAAGCTGTCACTGCCGGGTGCCCACACTAGGAATGAAGACGCCGGCCGGCGAGGGGGGGCGAGGAGCGGAGCCTAGGCCGGCGCGTCGCTGGAGCCGTGGAGCAGGTAAGTGTCTGTTTATTAAAAGCCAGCAGCTACACTTTTTGTAGCTGCTGACTTTTAATAAACTTAAAAAATGGCTGGAAAACCCCTTTAAAGAAATCAGAGATTACACACGGTGGCTTCTCCTGCTCCCAGCAGCTGAACAGATGAGGGATTATGTGCTGAAGAAGGATTCTAATCACCTCCCTGACTTAGGCTGCATTCACACCTGAGCGTTTTGTCGCCTGAAGCGCGACGCTCAAAAACGCTAGAGGGGGAAAAAATACATTATTCCCTATGGAGATGGTTCACATCTCCACTCCAATACGCCTGACGCCGAATGCCTGAAGCTCAAACAAGTTCCGGACCCTTTTTTGTCACGTGTATCGGGCGGTTTGGGCGTTTTTGAGCGTTTCCATTTCCCATAGAAAGTAATGGAAATGCTCGATTCAAGCGACTAGCGCGATAACGAGCATTTGCTACGGGCGTTTCGTCGTTTTAATCAATAGAACATTTCACCCAGGCAGAAGCTAAAAAAAATCTACCAACATAGCAACAAGTGATGAAAAGATGATCATTTTTTCCTATTGGCTAAAATAAAAACCGTTGAAGTACAAAAACGGCGGACGACGATGTATGCAAATGCGCAAATAAGCATTAATAAAAACGCTGGAAAAACGCCCGAAAAAACGACCTACGCTCAGGTGTGAATGCAGCCTAAGTCCCTTCTCCCCCGATCTCTCAGTTTGGCTGGGTGGCCCGCTCTAGGAAGAGTCCTGGTGGTTATCAGGCATCCAATGATAGCAGAGGATGGGAAGAGAGAATGAGAGAAGACATCGTGGAGGACATCGCTGTGACCCACTGCCCCACTGAGACAAGGTAAGTGCCGGGCGGGCGGGGGATGCACAGTGGCAGCATTTGGTGGGCACAGTAGCGGCAATTGATGGGCACACTGGCAGCAGTTGATGGGCACAGCATTGACAGTTGATGGGCACAGTGTCAGCAATTGATGGGCACAGTAGCGACAATTGATGGACACACTGGCAGCAGCTGATGGGCACACTATCCGCAGTTGATAGGCACAGTGTCAGCAATTGATGGGCACAGTAGCAGCAATTGATGAGCGCACTGGCAGCAATTGATGGGCACAGTGTCGGCAACTGATGGGTCAGTAGCTGCGTTTGATGGCACAGTGGCTGCATTTGATGGGCACAGTGGCTCCGTTTGATGGCACAGTGGCGGCAATTGATGGGCACAGTAGTTGCGTTTGACGGACACAGTGGCTGCAATTGATGCTTTTTTTTTTCAGTTTGTTTGTGCCGCCCCAAAATTTGAAGCACCAGCCGCCACTGGTGATGTGTGTTGCAGTGCTATGCATTTAAAATGTAAACCCAACACTGAAGTACAATAGCCTTAAATGCACCTGTGCCTACCACAAGACACGTGTCTGATTTCCAGTTCAATGTACTGTATGTTGCATCTCATCAGACCACAACCCTCACAATGGGCCTGAAAACATAAAAAATGCAGCAAGTCACGTAGCTGGACCTGTGTTTTTATCTCCCATCAGTACTCCTAAAATAACAGAAATCTCTAAAGCGATAAAGGTTGAAGGGGAACCAGGGTAAGTTATGCAGGAGAGGGTACAGTGTTTCAGGTCAGGGTGTGTTTGGAGATGAGAATTTCCAGCATGGCCACATTCTTTCCCCCGCTACACCTTGATTGGTCCGTCCAGGAAAGGTGAAACTCATTATTTGGCTTTTCACTGTATAGACACACTAGAAACAGGTGCAACTACTTGGAGTCAACATGCAGCTTCTGGGGCTTTCCGCTTTTCTGCTGCTTATCTCTTCCTCTTATGGCCGTAAGTTTGAATATTTTTTATTTATTTTTCTATAGATGACCTGTTTACTATAGTTACAGATGGTAGTGTTGCTTTACTAAAGCAGAGCATGTCCAAACCTATATTATTTTATTTATTTTTTATTTTATTAGTTGTTGTTTTTTTGTGGTGCACTTTTTACTTACTGAATGGGATGACTGCTGACTCCAATCATCGACGAGCAAAAATGCAGATTAGGCCTTCTTTGTAATGTGAATTTTTAACCTCATTCCCGAAGACCAGTAAAAATTCTTTGCAAAGTAAAGATTCACTTAAGGCTTGGCTCACACCGTCGCCGCATGCGTCGCACAGCAGGGGTCAGGTGCGTGCTGGTTCACCTTATCAGGTCCAATTTCAACCCGAATTTTGGGCTGAAACGCACCAAAAAAGCACACGTTTTTTCCTGCACGCCGCACCGGACCTGCTGCGGAGATATGTGAACCGGCTCCATAGAGAGCCAATCGCATTCTTCTGCTATGCGAATTGGATGCAGAGAAACGGGAAAAATGCTCTACTCCTTAATAAATCAGGGGCATTGAGAATTGATTTAGTAAAACTAGAGAGTGAAAAATCTGGTATCCAATCAGCTTCTAACTTCAGCTTGTTCAATTAAACTATGACAATAAAACCTGGAAGCTGATTGGTTTCTGTGCGGAACTGCACCTGATTTTGCACTCTCCAGTTTTAGTAAACTCCATTGTGTTTAGTTTGTATTGCCATTTGTATATGTAAAACTTGCTACAGAAAATAGCATGTTGACAGTGTAGCCTCCTAAAAAAACTATCATGTTACAGTATATGTATTAATTGTGATTTTTATAGATACTTTTAGGTAGATTCACGTACGTTGGTGTAACTTTGCGGCGGCGTAGCTTAAGGAATTTAAGCAACGCCGCCGTAAGTTAGCGAGGCAAGTACATGATTCACAATGTACTTGCCTGCTAAGTTACGATGGTGTAGCCTAAATCGGCGGGCGTAAGGGCGCCTAATTCAAATGTGTTGGAGAGGGGCGTGTTTTATGGTAATGAGGCTCATTTTTAAGTTTTTTTTTTTTTTTTTACTGCGCATGCACCGGGCACCTACATTTCCCAGTGTGCATTGCGGCTAAGTACGCCGCACGGGCCTATTGATTTTGACATGGACGTAAACCCCGATTCACGGACGACTTACGCAAATGACGTAAAAAATTCGAATTTCGACGCGGGAACGGCGGCCATACTTGACATTACTATTCCAATAGGGCCTAGCTCTAACTTTACGCGGCCTATCTCTTAGGTAAACGGCGTAAAAGTACTGTGTCGGCCGGGCGTACGTTCGTGAATTGGCGTATAAACTCATTTACATATTCTACGCCGACCGCAAATATTGCAATCTAAGATATGTTTAAGCGTATCTCTGTTTGAGCTTCCCCTTCAACATAAGTCGGTGTAGATTCTGAGTTAGGTCGGCTTATCTACTGATAAGCCGGCCTAACTCTTACTGAATCTACCTATTTGTATTAAATATGACATCGAATTAAAAAAGGGATGTAGTACCTTTTTTTTTTTTTTTTGGCTAAAATAAGCAAAACTTAAACACATTAGTGTTTTTTAATGGGATGTAAGATCTACAGAGTTGGGGCCGGTTCACACTGTCGCATTGCTGTCCATGCAATGCGATTTCAGCCATACAGATAGTATGGCTGATATCGCACCGCATTCGGGGGAAGTGCGAGGCCAACCGACACAAAAAATGCACCTAAATATGCCTAAACACACGTAAACGCTAGACATGTATAGCGTTGAGCGTTAATGCATTCCAATAGCTAGAATAAATTATTATTCTGGTCGGTAGAATGCGTTTATGTCCAAACGCTAGATGCATAGTGCGATACACAGCTTTTAGCGCGTTATCTCCAGCAGTTCTGGTGTTCACGCCCCGTGTGCATGAGGCCTAAATGTGTATTGAAATTTTACAACTATGTTTCAGATTGATTTGTGCAGATTTCTTATCAGACTTTACTTATTTAATTTTATGGTTGTGTATATAAAATATAATATTGTGCTTTGTAATAATTAACTTTGTCTGAACGATATCCTTATTCTCCAAATATAATCCAAATGCATCTACTACGAAACGGCCCCATAATCTTGTTTTTCATTAAGGCTCCATTCACACCATAGCGTTCTGTTTTAAGGGTGGAATCGCTGCGATTCTGCCTGCGATTCCAAAACACTGCAAATTCCTGATCTTTGCTATTTTGAATAGCACCAATTCGCAGGGTGATTTTGCTGCGATTGTCACCCGACAAAACTCACAAACAGAATCACGTGACGCCCAAAAGAACTTCTTTTGGGGGTCCCGCGATTCTGTTTGCACGTCTTTACCAAGATTTGACTGTAATTCGTCAGGCGATAATTGCAGCGAAATTGCACTGCGATTTGGCACTGCTTAAAATAGCGGGGATCGCAAGGTCGTTCCAGCGATTTGTGGTATTTCCGAATCGAGGGCACTTTTGCAGCTATGCCGTGCGTAAAACAGAACGTAATGGTGTGAATGGAGCTTAAGCCTAGGTTCACACTGCTGCGAATTCAAAATCGCGGTAAAATTTTACCGCGATTTTACCGCGATTTCGCGGCTGCGATTTTGCCGCGATTTTGACGCGATTTCGGCCGCAATTTAATGTAAATCGCGGCCCGAAATCGCAAAAAGTAGTACAGGAACTACTTTTTGAAATCGCAGATGCAGCGTCGCACTGATTAGGACAGTGCCATTGCCGACGATTTGAGATGCGATTTGACATGTCAAATCGCATCTCAAATCGTTCCAAATCGTACCCAGTGTGAACCAGGGCTCAATCGTTTTTCTACCTCCTTGGAATGTCCTCAGTGAGCTCCATAACCTTTCCTTTTCCACTTTACTGTTTGTTTGGAACAAGCAGTTCACGTTGGGTGTGGTCATCTGCACTGCTCTATGCCCATTATACATCTCATAGTCCATCCATAGACTTCAGTTTATCTTGGAAGTGAGCAAAAGAGGGTGACCACGATCCTACACACAGTGGGACCATCAGGGGGGTACAGGCAGTACACCTGTAAGGGGCCCGGAGGTCCCCAGGGCCCCAGATGGCAATCCCCCTTTTTTTTAATTTATTTTTTATAAAAAAAAAGTATATATATATATATATATATATATAAAAATTATTATTATTATTATTATTATTATTATTATTATTTGGCCCCGAATGGCAACCCCTCTTTTTTTTATAATTTTTTTTTTTTTTATATATATATATATATATATATATATATATATATATATATATATATATATATATATATATATATATATATATATATATATATATATATATATATATATATATATATATATATATATATATATTATTATTTTTTTATTAAAGGGCCCAGAGGTCCCCAGCGCCCCAGATGGCAACCCCCCTCTTTAAAAAAAAATATATATATTTTTTTTCTTTTTATTAAAGGGCCCAAAGGTCCCGGATGGCAACCCCCCTTTTTTTGTCATTTCTTTTTATAAAAAAAATAAAATAATTGTTTAAATATCAGAGGTCCCCAGCGCCCCCCTCTTTAAAAAAAAAAAAAAAAAAAATGTATATATATATATATATATATATATATATATATATATATATATATTTGTTCTCTTTTTATTAACCACTTGAGATCCGCGCTATAGACAAAAGACGTCCACAGCGCGGCTCTCAAGTGCCGAGTGGACGTCTTTAGACGTCCTTTCATGTGCATTACCCGCGCGCGCGCCACTGGGGGGCGCGCGGCGGGTAAACACTGTCTCGGCGCATCGCCGAAGAGCCGATGTGTGTACCTGGCGGCCGCGATGTCTGCCGGGTACAAGCGATCGTCGGTAAGACAGCGGGGACGTGGAGCTCTCTGTGTAAACACAGAGCTCCTCGTGCTGTCAGAGGAGAGGAGACCGATCTGTGTCCCTTGTACATAGGGACACGGCATCGGTCACCTCCCCCAGTCACCCCCCTCCCCCCACACAGTTAGAACACACATTTAACCCCTTCCTCACCCCCTAGTGTTAACCCCTTCCCTGCCAGTCACATTTATACAGTAATTAGTGCATGTTTATAGCACTGATCGCTGTATAAATGTGAATGGTCCCAAATTTGTGTCAAAAGTGTCCGATACGTCCGCCGCAATATCGCAGTCTCAATAAAAATCGCAGATCGCCGCCATTACTAGTAAAAAAATAAATAAAAAAAATCATAATTCTGTTCCCCATTTTGTAGGCGCTATAACTTTTGCGCAAACCAGTCGCTTATTGCGTTTTTTTTTTTTTGTTTTTTTTTGAAAAATTGTTTTTTTTTTAAAAAAATTGGGATATTTATTATAGCAACAAGTAAAAAATATATATATATTTTTTAAATTGTCGCTCTTTTTTTGTTTATAGCGCAAAAAATAAAAACCGCAGAGGTGATCAAATACCACCAAAATAAAGCTCTATTTGTGGGGAAAAAAGAACGTCAATTTTGTTAGGGAGCAACGTCACACGACCGCGCAAATGTCAGTTAAAGCGACGCAGTGCCGGAAGCTGAAATTTTGCCTGGGCACGAAGGGGGTTTATGTGCCCAGTAAGCAAGTGGTTAAAGGGCTCAGAGGTCCCCAGGGCCCCCCTTTTTATATATATATATATATATATATATATATATATATATATATATATATATATTTTTTTCTTTGTAAAGGGCCCCCCCGCTTCTCAATTCGCGGCAGCCCCCCCCCGCTTCTCAATTTCAGGCGGCAGCACCCCCCCCCCCTGGTTCTCTGCTCCAGGGGGCCCATTCCTAATCGTGGCCCTGGGGACCATATAGAACTAAGGTAGCCACCAGGGGTCAAGTCCTGGGGGGGAACTCCCACCCAAGATCCACTCCCCCCACCAAAAAAAAAAATATACGCTCATATGCATAATTACTAAACCGCAAGTTCTTTCTAAATCCTGCGATAACTCGCGGCAGGCCTCTGCAATGTCTCCTGGGAACAATGACAAAAGCTCCCAGGAGACATTGCGGCATCGAGGAAGTGACGGAATACCTGCACACTACCCGATGAATCCATATACAGGAAGCGGCCAGTAACATAAAGGATTACTAAGGTTCGCCTGCCCCTGACAGTGACTCGAGATGGGCATCGCCGCAACTATGCACCGAAAATGTGCAGGACCCTTTTTTTTTTGCACCAGATTCTGCAAATTGAGCTGCGTTTTGTGAACAGCTTTCGGGGTGTCATTAACGTAACACACACACACCTGCAGCAGTTCGCATGAACGGGATGCGATTTGGATGCGGTGCAGAATCCGCACAGAATTTACACTGCATCAGTGTGAGCTGGGACTGAAGCAGTATTAAACCCAAAAGCAAATGTTTTATTATATTGCAACTTACCAATTCTTAGATGTGATGGCTGTGTTAGATTTCTTTTTTAGGCTTTCTTTCCATTACGTTCAGTAATCTGCCCAGTAATGCCCCTTTCACACGGGGCGGATCAGTAATGATCCGCCCCGTGAACCTCCGCTTGCTCAGCGGGGAACGCTCCGTTGATCCCCGCTGAGCCGGTGGATGACAGGGCGGTCCCCGCACTCTGTGGGGAAAAGCAGTCACACTGCCACATCGGTAAATTTGGAAAACGAAAATTACTCAAAAAAGGTAATCAATGGTCGGACTTTAAAGTCGTCGACTCATATATTTCCCACACTTTCACATCCTATATGGTTTTTATTTTTGCATATTGAGCTGTTTTTGTATATTTTCAATTTTTGTAATAAAATATTTTTTGATATTCCTGCCTGTATTGCCTTTAAAGTCCGACCATTGATTACCTTTTTTGAGTAATTTTAGTTTTCCGTTGTGATAAACCATTTACTACTGACAGAGATGCTTACAATGCTCTGTGCCCCGAGCCGACCCTTTTGCCCCCTGTGCTCCTTCATCCAGAATGAAGGCACTCTAATACAGTAAGGGTGTCATTGGCCAGATCACCAGGTGCAAACTGATGCACTCACCATATCTAATAATTGGTAAGGTACAATTTTGGTTAAAGCAGGGTTCCATCAAAAAAAATAATTAAAAGTCAGCAGTTATAAATACTGCAGTTGCAGTTGCAATATATGGACACTTACCTGTCCAGGGCGCTCGTGATGTCGGCACCCAAAGCCAATCTGTCCCTCGGCTCTCGGGTGGAGGCGCCGCCAACTTCAGTAAGGGAATTAGAATTGGTTCGCTGCTGCACATGCACGAGTCACGCTGCACGATCTCACTGGTCCTTGCTGTCTTCTGGGACCTGTGTGTATCCCAGAAGACATCGGGGGGGGGGCAGAGGAGGGACCAGACATGGTGTAGATCACTGCGGATACTGCGCCGAACAATGCCCAGAAGTGGGAGCAAATACCTGGATTACACAGGTATCTGCCCCCCCCCCCCCTGAAAGGTGCCAAATGTGACACCGGAGGGGCATGGGCATCCGCTGAAATTTTTTCAGGGGGGGGGGCGCTTCGGCAGCGGCTATACGGAGTCGCATTTAACCCTTTCTTCAAACGGTAGTGGGGGTTAAAAGCTCCCGCTAGCGGCCGAATAGCGCAGCCAAAACGATGGCCAACTGGCAGTGTGAAAAAGCTCTTGAGATAATTCAGCTTCACTCCATGCCCATATAAATATAGCCTAGAGAATGTACAGACCCCCCCTTCAGCACAGACCCCTCCATTCAGCACAGATGGACCCTCCATTCTGCACATACCCCTCCATTCAGCACAGACCCCCCCTTTCAGCACAGATGTAACCCCTTTAAGCACAGATCCCCCCCCCTTCAGCGCAGATGGACCTCCCTTCAGTACAAATCCCCCCATTCAGCACAAACCCCCCCTTCAGCACAGACGGACCCCCCCCCCCCCATCCCATTGAGTACCTCAGATCAGCCATCAGTGCGGCACAGGCACAGCAGGTTCCCTCCCCCTGTGTACACATAAACACTGGAGGGGGAGGCAGCTTCACTCTGCTTGCTGTGCCTGTGTGACATCCGGCCCGGGACCGATCAGACAGCCCATGGCCGTGAGACTCTTCAACACCTCCTCGATTTTCCAGGGGGGTCAATTGCCCCCCCTTGCCCTATGGAGCGGACGCCCTTGCGGAGAGGGTGAGGTATCGGCTCTTTAGATGGATGGAGGATCCTAGCGTGTTGGACGTACATTAAACCTTTTTTTTTCCTTTCTTGCAGAAGACAACGCCACTCTTATAGCTACTGGGATCATTGGAAATCTTACGAGCAACACTGTAATTATAGCATTTCCTAACGCATGTAAATATTCATTGCAGCAAGTACAGCTTAATGTCAACCAAGTCACCCAAAATTCAAGTAAGTATTCTATGTAGTTTATAAAGGAAACATCCTGAATATAGAAGCTGGCGTTACATTAGCTCCTGAATGTATTAGCTTTTTGTTGCCATTCTGGCCTACTGGCTTTATTATTTTGCTATTCATGGAACTGGAACAAGTATGCAGTTAGGTGATGAGTGAATGCTGAAATCCTGCCATGCATACTGGCTACAGGTCAGTAACTCGGAAAGTGCTGGAATTAATGGCTCAGGATTGCAGTACAGGATTCCTAGGAGTCCTAATCCAATGTTTTTTTTTTACTTTTGGATATTCTGAGTAAAAGAATGAGAAAAGGAATAGTCCTAATTAGCCTCTAATATGTTATCATATTGGTATAGTGTACACTTATTGCCACTAACCTGGTAAATTCAGCATTGGCAGTCTATGGCAATTAGTGCCTTGGACCAGCCCTGTCATTTACCTAGAAATATCAGGCTGCTTATGAGTGATCTACAAAATTTGGAATAATGTTTGCTAAATGACTATTTAACTATTACTGTTATTTTTTTTTAATCTTTAATTAGGACACTAATAGCAATACACTTGTCTTTCAATGTTTTCTTTAGCTACTGTGTTTCCCCAAAAATAAGCCTGGGTCTTTTATTAATTTAGGCAGCAAAAGACACAGTAGGGCTTATTTTCAGGGTAGGTCTTACCATGTAATGTTCTGTCTTCTCCCCCCCTCTCCCTCCCTGCCTGTCAGGAATCCCCAGTGTGAACCAAGTTAAATTGCTTGTAAAAGCCTATAATCCACTCTATTACAGTAGTATATAATGTACAATGTGAGTGTTTCTGTAATATAATTGTGCCAAATAAATTTCGTAATAGCACGGCTTGGCGCTTCCGTGACCTGCCGGAGCTCTTTTCCCACTGCTGGGAGAAGAGCAGCGGGAGGTCAGCTGAGCGCAGAGCGGCCCTGTAACTAAGGTATTTGGCACAATAATGTTACAGAAACACACACATTACATAATGCTGTAATAGAGTGGAGTATAGGATTTTACAAGCTTTTTAAACTAGGGTTATTTTCGGGGTAGGGCTTATATTGCAGCCATCCCTGAAAATAACAGCAAGTATTATTTTCGGGGGAAACACGGTAGTTATTTCATGTTATGAGTGGTCCAACTAATAGTGTCCGCCTTGTGTTGTTTTTAGATTTAACCTCCTATTTTAACAATACTAAATTAAAAATATTTCACACACATTTTTTTTTGCAGCTTTTAACTTTATGACGCCACAGTGCCGCCTGAAACGCGACCTTGTGGTGATTAGTGACTCACAGTCTGGCAACACGGAGACCGTCAACGTGGGTTACCAAGTTACAAACCTGACTGCAAACACCCAATACACGTGGGTTTCATTGCCGTTTTAGATTTGTATATTTTATTTCTTTCTCTCTTGATATGTATAAACATGATTATTTCTATCAAAAACTAGAAACTTTATACAGAATTAAAAATACAATGCATCTGTGTTATCTTTTAGGGCCAGTTCACATCACATGCAGTCCAGTGCATTTTTTTTCTGCACCAAGATCGCATGAAAAGTAGGTTATATGGTTTCCATTGGCATAGTTCACATCAGTGTGGTCAGTTCCAGAGCAAAAAGTAGAACATGCTGCATTTTTTCTGCACTAGACTGTACTGGAACGTGGTAAAACGTATCAAAGATGGACCAGAATGCCCTGGAACGCAACAAAAACACACCGGACCCAGTATAGTTAAAAAAACAAGAAAAAAAGCCATCTGGAAACACATTAAAAACACGCTAAAAACGCACATGCAACAACGCATCCGGAATGCATTTTTGTGGTGTGAACCAGCCCTTAAAGTAGAACTATGGCCTCTCATTACAAAAACAAATATGTGCTGCAGTACTTAAAGGGGGAGTTCACCCGAAAAAACATTTTTAAGATTAGATTGATGCTCATTTTGTCAAGGGGAATCTGGTAGTTTTTTTTAAATCGAAGCAGTACTTACCGTTTTAGAGAGCGATCTTCTCCGCCGCTTCCGGGTATGGTCTTCGGGACTGGGCGTTCCTATTTGATTGACAGGCTTCCGACGGTCGCATACATCGCGTCACGAGTAGCCGAAAGAAGCCAAACGTCGGTGCGGCTCTATACGGCGCCTGCGCACCGACGTTCGGCTACTTTCGGAAAATTGTGATGCGCTGTATGCGACCGTCGAGATTGCCAAGAATCTCGTCAGGAAAAAGATTCTGGCCCGTGTTTACACAGGGCTTCACACTCGCCCAATCTGTATCAGATGCACGGATGCCATTTCTAGTAACTCTAGGGACTCTACATTTGTACGTAAGATGAAAAAAAATACCATTTCCTCAATTTGAGGGTGGGGTCTTGGGTGCCAGAAGATTTTTTTTCTCCAACTGGAATTGTATTGCATAAGAGAACACAATATATTTTGATCCTAAAAAATATACAATATTGCATGACAAAACAGCTGCATTACATAAAATTAACATACAAAATGTAATTTGTCATTTTGCAGGGCATATTATGTGATCAACAATACGGCGTTTACAGGAGTCACTTTTACTACACTAAATGGCTGTAAGTACACTAGAACACCCTATTCACGGTATACATTCATAGATCATACAGCATACATGCTTAAAAAATCTTTTTATGTGTATTTTCTCTCTCATTACAGTGTCTAATGCACCACCAACTGTCTTTGCTCGCAGTGGAGGAATGGTTGTGATTACTGTTCTGTTATCTATTGCAATGTTCTTACTCGTCATTGGTTTGATTGTAGTACTTGTACTGGGAGGAAAAAGGAAGAAATAAAAGTACAGTGGCCATGTTAATGAACCTTTATTAACTGAGACAAGGATCCATGCTTATCACTGGGGGGAATTTTAAGCACCGTGACATAATATGAATGAGGGGGTGTGACACATTTGTACGTTTTGTGAATGTATTCTTACCAAAGTTTTGTGTAAATAGTGTTTTTCTAATTCTTTGTTTTTTTTCCATATCAAATACAAACTGTTTTATAAGTGATAAAAGTAGAAAATGATGTGTTGGGTTTGGGGGAAGGGTGGTCAGGGCGCAGTAAAACCACAGCTCAACTTTTAGTTTTTACCGCCTCCGGTCACAAGTGTAAATTAGGCCTTGAAGCACAGAAATGTTAAACACTGTGATTATTATGTAATAAATATACTGAATATTTCAGTTGTAAGTTTTTTTTTTTTTATTATTAAAAATAAATATATTTTTCTTCAATGAGCAAACTTTCTATAATAAAATGTAAACAATTATAAACCAGCAGAACAGACCCTATCCTGAAATAAAAAAAACACAGCAGTTATGACTGGGCTTATGTGCAGGTAAAGTTGTTATCTTAGACCAGGGGTCTTCAAACTACGGCCCTCCAGTTGTTCAGGAACTACAATTCCCATCATGTCTAGTCATGTCTGTGAATGTCAGATTTTTACAATGCCTCATGGGAAGTGTAGTTCAACAGCTGGAGGGCCGTAGTTTGAAGATCCCTTAGACCAGTGGTTCTCAACCTGGGGGTCGGGACCCCTTTGGGGGTCAACTGACAATTTGCCAGGGGTCCCCAAATCCTTGTCCATGAAGCTCGCACAGCTCTCCCAGGCTTCACGCGGCCGCCCAGCAGAACTATCCCTGGAGCCCACGGCCACCTACTCGGCCTCTTCGCAGCTGCCCGTTAAGTTCATGGTTCCTGATTTCGGCATAGGTGTCACTGCTGCGAGACACCGCAAAGTCAGAGACAAAGTGAAGCCAGAGACACAGTGAATAACACTACCTGTGATTATAGTTGCCATTAAAGGTCCCCACTACTCAGATCAGCAGATGACCTTGATCAAGAGCACCTAAGTTGGCTGACCAGAACTCCCCCAGTGCTGCCACTGATCCCAACTTCCCACCAGTACTGCCACCCCCCCCCCCCCAAATGGGGATTAAGAGAAGGAATAAAAATAGAATACATGGAAGGGAGAGGAATAGAAGGGGAAGAACAAAGAAAAAGCAGAGAAAGAACAAGAAAGGCGGCTAGAGAGGGATTGGGGGGGGATACAAGAAATTAGGATAGAGAGAGATAAAAGGGAAAGAAAGGAGAACAAAGAGAGAGAGAGAGTGGTACATGGTAAAATGTACCACAAGGGGTTTTAATACTGTACGGGTGGAAGAGACTCAGGGAGCGCTAAATATCCATGGGTTAGGGGTGCAAGCTACTTGTCTTGCCTTGGGTGCTGACAACCCACGCTACGAAAATAATTTTATTGTTGCGGGTCCCCACAACTTGGGAAATTTTATCAATGGGTCACGGCACTAGATAGGTTGAGAACCACTGCCTTAGACGTTCCAAAAATTTAAAAAATAATATAATATAAAAAATAAGAGATAAAAATATTTGCTGTGGATTCATGATCAGGTTTGACATACATACTAGTACTATGCCCACATGTTCCTGTTGTAGCGCTACTCCCAGAGGAGTACATTTCGCTCACCCAGCACTTACTGACACACCTTGGGGTATTTCAAAGAATTTATTAGGCCAAGCGTATCCTAACGAAGAGAGTGCAAGTGTACTTATACAGACAATCAATAAGAAAACTTTATTTAGAGAGACATGGTTAAACACCTGCAGTATACTGACTATCTGTAATTAACTGAACTGCATTTACCTAGCAACAGTAAATAAAGACAGTTGTAACTTGCTACAACAGTCCCAGTTTTATCCCACTGGCCAAGGACTGAGGAAAAAAATGTTGGCTAGCAAAGTAGGGGTCCTTGAAGAAAGCACAACAGTTCCCAGCAGACAACTGATTAACTTGTATGATGTTAGTCTCTTCCCAGTCCCAGAACACCTTCTTCTGGGTCTCCAGACACATGCTCTGTTTCAGTAAACGTCAGTACATTAGACAGGGATAGAAATTGCTGTGATCTCTCTCCTTCAGTCCTGCTGAGACAGTTCCTCTTTTCCTTCTTTGGTGAGAGTGCTCTCTAGTACAGTCTGATCTCACTAGGCCAGTGTTTCCCAACTCCAGTCCTCAAGGCACACCAACAGGTCATAATTTCAGGCTTTCCATTATTTTGCACAGGTGATTTGATCAGTTTCACTGCCTTAGTAATTACCACAGCCGTTTCATCTGAGGGGAAATCCTGAAAACATGACTTGTTGGTGTGCCTTGAGGACTGGAGTTGGGAAACACTGCACTAGGCATTCATATCACACCCTACCAGAGAGAAGGCTCTCAGTCTGTTTGCTTCTTTGAGTTCTCACCTGATTGTGGTCAGCTATGGTAGGGATCCATTCATCCAGTAGCAGCTCAGTCTCTTTCACACACCTGCTTGATTCCAGGACCATCCCTTCACATGTAACATTGCAAAGAATATGATCGCACCAGTAGTCTCTGATCAGCCTCATTCTCCTGGACGGCACAACATCAGATAGCTCCAGCAAACTCTGGCCACATACCACTGTTACCCCCTTCACTGCAACCTTGTGGTGCTCTCTCAGTTGCTCAGCACAGAAAAATGGTTGCAGCACAGTGGCTTTCTCCCAGCATTGTGCAGGCTGTTGGCTCCCTTTCTCCAGACACCCAGTTTCATGTCCCGCTGCTCTGTTGAATCGGCCAATCACTGTCCTCCAGACCCAGCCAAGATGGTTGCCCCTCGCTCAGGAGACACTCCATAGATGAGCATTAAAAAGTGGTTTTCATAAAGATGGCCGCTGCACTTCATTATGCATTATCAAATATTTTGTTTAAAATATACGTAAACCCTCACTTTTTAAAACAACACATTCAGTTTAAAATAGAAATCAAAGATAAAACATTTGTGTATAGATAAAAAAAAAAACATTATAACCCCTCTTTCTTTTTTTTATAAGTGATCACATTCCCACTTTTCTCTGCTGCATAAGGAGCTAAAAAAACTGGGGAATTAGAAACAGCAGCACACTGATCTTGATTATTGATCCCAATGAATGGCTGTGCAGGGAGGGGGGGAGGCTGTCAGGACAAGTCTGATTAATGGAGGAGAGCAGGCTGAGTTCCCAGCATAGCTAGAGAACTGACCACAGTATGCTTAGAGTGGTCAGTTTTTAATAGGGAAGCAAAGTGACTGGTAGGAACACCAGGAAATTCACACAAATGAAAGCAATACAAAGAGAACAGGACAAGTACAGGGTACAGCAGACACATATCAGGAATATGAAATGTTGGGTTTACATATTCTTTAACTCTGTCCACACTGCAGAAGGATAATACAGCAGCAACAAAGGAAGAGGTTCCGCAGCATTTATTGGCTACAGTCCAGGTTACACTATCATGTTTCAATTAATGTTACCAAACAATTTAATATCTTTGAAAGCATATATCAAACACTGTTTTTTTTATCGTTAAATAGAGTTGCGAGGGATTACAACTTTGGTTTTTTAAAGCTTTCCAAGGTTCCATTAGAGAGATTTCACATGAATTATTTTCTTGTTGACAACCGTTTCACCACAGTAATGCCGCGTACAGACGATCAGACATTCCGACAACAAACCCGTGTTTTTTTTTTCCGACGGATGTTGGCTCAAACTTGTCTTGCATACACACAGTCACACAAATGTTGTCGGAAATTGCGAACGTCAAGAATGCGGTTACGTACTGTATAACACGTACGACGAGCCGAGAAAAATTAAGTTCAAAAGCTAGTGCGGCTCTTCTGAATGAAGTTGTTGGTTTTCTAAGCTAACTGGGAGTGATGTTATGAAAGCACATGAACTTTTTGCACATATGTTATGACCTTGCACTTTATATCTATACCAATTTAGACTTGCTTGTTGGTAAATTAATTGTTTAAGAGACATATATTTTTTATTTAAATCTTGTTTGGTGGCACAGTAGTTGCACTTGGCACTACACAATTGTACATGCTCGTGAGAGCTGGATATTGCAATTTATTTATTTGCATAGTTATTTATATTGTGCTTTATCACGTATATCACTGCACTGGATTTTGCACTTTATTGTATCACATATAAGTTACTAATATTTTGTGTCATCGCATAACTAGACCAGCGCAGTAACAACATTATTCTATTTATGCGTGGAATTTTGTGCGTCTAAATTGTCTACACACGCTCGGAATTTACAAGAACGGATTTTGTTGTCGGAAAATTTGAGAACCAGCTCTCAAATTTTTGTTGTCTTGTGTACGCGGCAGAAGTGTGGGAAATTCCGAAACAGGGACACAAACAAACATTTTAATCCGACAGGGGTTCAAGCCTTCCCTTATATAACTAAGGCAAAATCATTTTTTTTTTTTTTTTTTTACGATTTAGACCCCTTTCACACTGAGGAGTTTTTCAGGCGGTACAGCGCTAAAAATAGCGCTGCTATACCGCCTGAAAAACTCCTGCACTGCATACTCAATGTGAAAGCCCGAGGGCTTTCACACTGAGGCGATGCGCTGGCAGGAGAGAAAAAAATCTCCTGTCAGCAGCATCTTTGGAGTGGTGAGAGGAGCGGTATGTATACCGCTCCTTCACTCAATGTGAAACCGCGGCAATACCGCCCGCAATGCGCCTCTGCAGAGGCGCATTGCAGGCAGTATTAACCCTTTATCGGCCGCTAGCGGGGGTTAATATCGCACCGCTAGCGGCCGAATCCCGCGGCAAATCCGACGGTATAACACCGCTATTTTTAGCGGCGCTAAACCGCCACCGCGGCTCCCGCCCCAGTGTGAAAGGGGCCTTAGAGTAGAGATGGATTGGAACACCTGTCAGTGTTTATTGCTGTCTGTTCCCGCTCTATTTGTCCTGTTTACTATTATCATTGAAAATGAAAGTAGATGAAAATCTCAAATTTTTGGTTGTCCCCAGAAAAGTAATAGCAGGCAAATCTTTGGAAAGGGGACACTAGTTCTGGATCACCAAGAAATTTCCTTTATTTGCAAGGAATTCCACTCACTTCCTCGTTTGCCTATGGAACAGGAAGTGAAGTACAATCTCTGCAATGGGACACAGATGATGAAAATAAAAATATGACAGGGGTTATAACCCTCCAAACCTCTATCCAATATGAAAAAAAAAAAAAAGTTTTGCCTATAAATCTACTTTAATAAAAATATTTTTACAGAATTTCTGTTTTTATGGCAGCTGAAAATTACACTCACCTCTTGTATGGTAAAATGTCACATGGACAGAAAGTTAGGAGAAATTTCTCTAATGGAGCCCCAGATAATTGTAAAAATGTGACAGGTGTTCTAACCCTGCCATTTCTATCCAAAACTAGAAAAAAAATTTACCAGGACATACGCTAAAATAAAAAAACATTTCATTTTCTGTCTTAATTGTCTATATTTTCTACAATTAAATGTAAGTAATATATTTAGAGGGAGAAAAAAAATGTATGTAGGTATACAGTACATGCCACAATCATAAAACATGTCTCATTATGTGGGCTGTGATGGTGACACTTGGTCCTACAGTCAGGAACAGGGCCGCCATCAGGGGGGTACAGGCATTACACCTGTAAGGGGCCTGGAGGTCCCCAGGGGCCCGGATGGCAACCCCCTTTAAAAAAAAAAATTTTTAGAGGTCCGGAGGTCCCCAGGGGCCCGGAGGCCCCGGATGGCAACCCCCCTTTTTTTATTTATTTTTTATAAAAAAATATTTTATTTATATATTTTTATTAAATTTTTTAATAAAGGGCCATTTTTTTTTTTTTTTAGAGGTCCGGAGGTCCCCATATATATATAATATTATTATTATTATTATTAAAGGGCCCAGAGGTCCCCAATTATATATTTTTTTATATATATATATTTTTATATATATATATATATATATATATATTTTTTTTTTTTTTTTCTTTATATATTTTTTTATAGGGCCCCGGATGGCAACCCCCCTTTCCCCTCCCGTCTTTCAGGACAGCCCACAATTGAGAGATACTCCTCCTCTTCCTCTAGGAAACACTGCGCCAGCCCATAAATTTCTCACTCCCCCTGCCAGACCTCAGTATTAGTGTTTCCTCCGGTAGGGAGACACTGTGCATGGGAACCTAGGCCAATTCAGGCAGAGGACTGAGGCCATTTCTTTTACCTTAAAGGAAGCAGAGGCTTCCAGGTGAATCCTGGTGCGGTGCAGGCCCACCATTAGCCACCCCATCCACGCCGAGCGCAGCTCCTGGTTGCGGGGGACCCCTATCTCGTCCAGCGGGGCGCAGCAAGGGAGACATCAGGGCTCGCCCTGTACTACAGGCCGCAAAAAAATTTTTGAACCGAGCGGGCTGGACGGCGGGTGACGTCATTTCCGGCGTAGAGCGGATGTCTCCCCTTTGAACCGCGACTTCCGGTTCCGGGTCGCGGTGCTGATAGGAGGTCCGGGCGGACGCTGGAGGGAGTCGGATCTCGCACAGGCGAAGAGAAGCTCTCAGCAAGCAGCCACCTGCGGTCATGTCGGCAGCATCTCCAGAGCCAGCCCTGACAACTGACGCTACCTCCAGCGAGCCTAAGGTAAGAGTACCCTGGGGAGGGGCGCTCTCTAGCTTAGGTTTGCCTCTCCATGTAGGGTTCAATGCATGGGGAGGCAAGCCCCCTGGGTGGCCAGGGGAGGGGGAGTCCTTAGTCCCAGGATTTATAGAGGGCTAGGTGCACTTTTTTTTTTTTAAAGCTGTTGTTTTCTGCCCTTTTCTGTGTTTCAGAAGGCCATTGAAAAAACGGGTGGTGGAAGGCATAGCTCAAAGAGGAAGTGTGCCTCCTGTAGGGATGTCCTTCCAGAATCATGGACTAAGGTCCTGTGTAGGGATTGCATTCAATCCTTAGTCAGGGAAAATGAATTAGAACAGGAGTCAGGACTTGCAGCCTCTGTTAAAGAGCTGTCATCCACTTTCTCCTCATTCAAATCTCTGTTTGAGAGGTACAGCCTTTGGCTGTCCCCACCCAGGTTACAACCCAGCCACAGGCTCAGGGTCCTGCTCCTGTCATACCCATTGCAGCAGCTATGGCAGATGTTTCTGCAGGCCCTTCCCAAGAGGAACAGGTTCCTCCAGATAGTGCCACCTCTGATTCTCAAGAGGGGTCAGATGGAGAGGACCAGGACGGGGAGTCCAGGAAGCCCTCTAGGTACAAATTGTCACTGGATGAGGTAGAGGACCTCTTAGGGGCAGTTTACACAACCCTTGGTATCCAAACCGACAAGAAACCTCTTACCCTCCATGATCGAATGTACAGAGGTCTGGAGGAGCAAGAGAAAAAGGTCTTCCCAGTACATGATATACTGGTTGAGACCATTAAGAAGCAGGATCCTGAAAGGAAACCCTTTTTTTCCAGATCCCTAAAGAGGAGATTCCCTTTCTCAGAGGATCCTTCGTCTGTTTGGAACAAGAGCCCCAAATTAGACGCCGCCTTCTCCCAAGTGTCCAGGAACACGGATTTAGCGTTTGAGGACATGGGGGTTTTGTCCGATGTTATGGACAAAAGAATGGATTCCCTATTAAAGAAATGTTGGGATTCTACTATAGGGAATCTTAAACCAGAACTTGCCGTCACGGTAATGGCTCGCAATCTGGAGCACTGGCTCTCTAAGATTCAGGAGCACATTGAAGCTGGTACGGATAAGGAAACTATTTTAGCCTCCTTCCCTACTATCCTGCAAGGAGTCACTTATATAGCGGATGCCTCAGCGGAGTCAGTCCGCATGTCGGCCAGATCGGCTGCTCTGGCTAACTCGGCCAGAAGGGCCCTCTGGCTCAAGACTTGGACTGGCGACAGCGCCTCTAAATCCAAGTTATGTGGTATTCCCTTCACAGGTGACCTGCTTTTTGGCCCAGGCCTTGAAGCAGTACTAGACCGCACGGCGGACAAAAAGAAGGCCTTTCCTCCTAAAAGAAAAGTCACAGTACAGGCAGGAAGGGGGTTTCGTCCGCAAAAACAAAAAGGGGCCAAACCGGCAGGCCAAAAGAAGGTTTGGACCCCCAGGGGCAGAGGCAGAGGTGGAGCGATTTTTCACCCTCCTGTCCAGCCCCCTAAGAACCCATGACTCGCTAGTCAGGGTGGGAGGAAGACTGGGGACCTTTCTCCCACAATGGGAATCAATTTCCCCAAACCAGTTTGTCCTGGCGGTCATAAGAGGGGGATACCCACTGGAATTTTCATCGCCTCCCCCCCAGAGATACCTAGTCACCCATCTACCCAGGGACAAGGAGAAATCCGAAGCCTTGTTGGGAGCTCTAAGGGAGCTAGAGGATCAGAATGTCATCCTCAGAGTTCCAAGGGCAGAGGAAGGAAGGGGATTTTATTCACACATCTTTGTGGTAAAGAAGCCCTCGGGGAAATACAGGTTAATCCTAAACCTAAAACCTCTGAACAGATCCATTTCATACAGGAAATTCCGCATGGAATCGATTTATACAGTCAGAGCCCTCCTTCCCCTCAATTGTTTCATGGTATCTCTGGACCTCAGAGACGCATACTTACACGTTCCGATCGCAGAGAATTCTCAGAAATATCTGCGATTGGCCGTGGACCTAGAGGGAACGATTGTACACCTCCAGTTTCAGGCTCTGCCATTCGGGCTATCCTCATCGCCCCGGATTTTTACCAAGATCCTGGCAGAACCCGTAGCGTTTCTGCGACTTCAGGGAATATCCATCATAGCCTATCTGGACGACCTGCTTCTTTTCGCAGCCTCGCCAGAGCAGCTATCCAGGGACCTGGAAGTGACCAAGAAGGTTCTAACGGACCTAGGGTGGTTACTGAACCTAGAAAAGTCCAGTTTGAATCCATCCCAACGGATCACTTACCTGGGGTACCTGCTGGATTCTACTCTCTCAAGAGTGTTCCTCCCGGTAGAGAAAGTCAAGAAGTTGGACAGAGCAGTGGCTTCCCTCCAAAACAATCAACAGGTGTCACTAAGGTCCCTGATGTCAACGCTAGGTCTGTTGACATCTGCCCTCCCAGCCGTGCAGTGGGCAGGTATTCACTTTCGCCCGCTGCAGGCCTTCCTACTAAGGGTCTGGGATCACAGCCTAGAAGCCCTAGACTCCTTGATTCAAGTACCACTTCAGGTAAAAAGATCCCTCTGGTGGTGGAGAAAGGCCACCAACGTAACCCAAGGACGTCTGTGGATTATCCCGGTGTCTCGGGTGGTAACCACAGACGCAAGCGGCAAGGGCTGGGGAGCGCACCTGGGATCCCTTCCAGCGCAGGGTACCTGGGGTCTCCAGGATCTGAAAAGATCTTCCAATTGGAAGGAGCTGAGGGCAGTGGGCCTAGCCCTCAGGTTCTTTCAGGAAGAACTCCAGGGGCACCACATTCAGGTGAGATCGGACAATTCATCGGCCGTAGCCTACTTAAACAAGCAGGGCGGCACGAGAAGCGAAAGTTTGTCGGTCCTGACAGCAGAGATTCTGGGCTGGGCCGAGATCCACACCCTCTCCCTTTCGGCGGTCTTTCTGAGGGGAGAAAGAAACGTGACAGCAGACTTCCTCAGTCGAAGGCAGCTGAGGGAGGGCGAGTGGACCCTCAACCAGGAGGTCTTTCATCTCCTGAACAAGAGATGGGGAACTCTGGAGGTGGACCTCTTCGCCTCAAGAGAAAATGCGAAGACCCCCTGTTTCTTCTCCCTGAACAAAGGAGAAGGAGCAAGGGGAGTGGATGCCCTGTCCCAAAGCTGGAAGTTCGGAAGATGCTATGCATTCCCACCTCCGGTACTTCTTCCAGCAGTACTGAGAAAATTCCAATCAGAGCACACCTCTCTAGTCCTGGTAGCTCCTTACTGGCCCAAGAGGGCATGGTTCTCAGTCCTCAAACAGTTAGCGGCAGAACCACCCTTATTTCTACCTCAGCGGGAGGATCTTCTATCACAGGGCCCAGTCCTATGCCCACAAGTTCACAGGTGGAGGCTAGCAGCGTGGCTACTGAGGAAGCCATACTAAGATCCAAGGGATTTTCCGAAGGTTTAATTGCCACCCTCCTTAATAGTAGAAAAAAGGAGACCCGCAAAATTTACAAGAAGGTTTGGCTTCGTTTCAACGAATGGTGTGTAAATTGCCCCTGTTCTGTACAGAGCCCCACGGCTGTCTTAGAATTTCTTCAGTGTGGGGCAGATAAGGGTCTTTCAGTTAGCACCCTTAAAGGGCAGGTTTCGGCACTTACGGTGTATTTAGAAAAACCTCTGGCCACCAGTCCCTGGGTAGTCAGGTTCTTTAAAGCACTATCCAGACAGAGACCAGCTCGAGGGCCACCCTTCCCCAGTTGGGACCTGTCTCTGGTGTTGCGTACCCTAACGGGTACTCCCTTTGAGCCCTTAGATAATTGTTCTCTAAGGGATTTAACCTTAAAAACAGCTTTTTTGGTTGCAGTGACCACTGCTAGGAGGGTCAGCGAGCTAGAAGCTCTATCGATCAGACCCCCTTTTTGTGTTATTTTCCCGGATCGGGTCGTTTTCAAGACCGATCCAGCCTTTCTTCCTAAAGTGACTTCAAAGTTTCACAGGAGTCAAGATATAGTTTTACCCTCTTTTTGTTCCAACCCTTCGGGGGAAAGGGAACGACGTTTCAGTACGTTAGATGTTAGGAGAAGTATCCTACATTACTTAGAGGTGACTAAACCGTTTAGAAGGTCAGACTCACTATTTGTTTTATTTTCTGGAACCAGGAAGGGATGCAAAGCATCCAGGCGCACTATTGCCAGGTGGCTAAGACTAAGCATTGGGCAAGCATACACTTTGGCTGGTAGGGAAATCCCTACAGGAATAAAAGCACACTCCACTCGAGCGCTGGCAACCTCTCAAGCAGAAAGAGCTGGAGCAACGCCGGAACAGATTTGCAAAGCAGCAACATGGTCCAGCTACACCACCTTTGTTAAACACTACAGGGTGGACCTGGTTTCGGCAGGTGAGCAAGCCTTTGGGCGAAAGGTTTTGCAAGCCATAGTCCCACCCTAGTTGGTAAGTTCTCGATTATCCTCTCAATTGTGGGCTGTCCTGAAAGACGGGAGGGGAAAAATAGAGTTACGTACCGGTAACGTCTTTTCCAGTAGTCTTTCAGGACAGCCCTGGGTACCCACCTGAATAGAGGAAGTCTGATTTCAAAACCAGGACATGATGTTGATATGTAATTGTATGTTATTAACATGTTCTTGTGTCTCCCCAGCTGACCGGAGGTGCTCGTATAAAAACTGAGGTCTGGCAGGGGGGGTGAGAAATTTATGGGCTGGCGCAGTGTTTCCTAGAGGAAGAGGAGGAGTATCTCTCAATTGTGGGCTGTCCTGAAAGACTACTGGAAAAGACGTTACCGGTACGTAACTCTATTTTTTTTAATAAAAAAAATTATATTTTTTTTATATATATATATTTTTTATATATATTTTTTTTTGTCTATATATATTTTTATATATATATATATATATATATATATATATATATATATATATATATATATATATATATATATATATATATATATTATTAAAGGGCTCAGAGGTCCCCAGGGCCCCATGTGTGGCAAATCCCCCCTTTTTTTTAATAAATGTTTATTTTTTTATTATTTTTATATATATATATATATATATATATATATATATATATTTTTTTTTTTATTAAAGGGCCCAGAGGTTTCTTTTTTTCATTTTTATTAAAGGGCCCAGAGGTCCCGGATGGCAACCCCCCTTTTTTGTAATTTCTTTATATATATATATATATATATATATATATATATATATATATATATATATATATATATATATACATACACACACACACACAAACATTTATATATATTATTAAAGGGCCCAGAGGTCCCCAGATGGCAACCCCCTTTTTAAAAAAAATATATATTTTTTTTATATATCTTTTTTATTAAAGGGCCCAGAGGTCCCCAGATGGCTACCCCCTTTTTTTTATATATTTTTTTCTTTATTTCTTCTTTTTTGTGCAAAGGGCCCCCCCGCTTCTCAATCCGCGGCAGCCCCCACCCCCCGCTTCTCAATTTCAGGCGGCAGCACCCCCCCCCCCCCCAGGTTCTCTGCTCCAGGGGGCCCATGCCTGAAGCTGTGTAAGGGGCCCCATAATTCCTGATGGCGGCCCTGGTCAGGAATATCAAGTTCATAGTATCAATTTGAAACCAAATTCAGAGGGGTGCACAGAGATGAAATTTCCGACGGAAGCAGCTTGCCCTTGGGTAGAACTTTTGCTTTTAAAAATGCATTAGAGCTGCTTTATGTAAATTTCAATACTAGGCACATAGATATGCTTTTCCTTGTATTGATGTTGGGAGTCTTTTATGTTGGTCATCATCACAAAAACCTACAGCAGACTAACCTTTCCCCCGCGCTAACCAAATATCATTTTGTGTTGTGAGTTGAGCTTTATTGCACCTTGTTCTTAAAGTGGCTGTAAAGACATGAAATATGAGCAAAGCATATCCCTCTATAGTGTGTACTCAATCTAGAGCACAATGTGTCATTCCTGTCTGCTGCCTCATTCTTCTGCTATAAGCATCTTCTGATGAGTTTTCCTGACACCAAGAGAATAATGGTGACAGGGGAGGATACAGTCTCTGATTGACAGCCTCAGCAGTTCCTGTGTGCTGTGTTTAGGGGGTGTGTCCCTATCCCTCCAATCAGGTCTCCTTACTACTTTAAGGCCCCTTTCACATTGAGGAGTGTTTCAGGCGGTACAGCGCTAAAAATAGCGCTGCTATCGCGCCTGAAAAACTCCTGCCCAGCTACCTCAATGTGAAAGCCGAAGGGCTTTCACACTGAGGCGATGCGCTGGTGGGAGACAAAAAAATCTCCTGTCAGCAGCATCTTTGGAGCGGTGAGAGGAGCGGCGTGTATACCGCTCCTTCACCGCTCCTTCCCATTGAAAACAATGGGAAACCGCGGCAATACCGCCCGCAATGCGCCTCTATATAGGCGCATTGCGGGCGGTATTAACCCTTTATCGGCCGCTAGCGGGGGTTAATACTGCACCGCTAGCGGCTGATTTCCACGGCAATCCCGGCGGTATAGCGCCGCTACTTTTAGCGGCGTTATACCGCCACCGCGGCTCCCGCCCCAGTCTGAAAGGGGCCTTACTTCAGCGCTCCACGAGCTGAGAAATCCTGTGTAAATTCTGCACTTTGAATGGATGTAGGTGAAAGATTGCTGTAGATAAACAGGTACAACTTATGTAGAGAGATTTTTTTTTTTCACACCTGTGTATCACATGAGATCGGTCACTTCCCTGGGTACGTGAGGGTTTAAAAACACTTTCATGTAAGTACTGACCAAATGTAAGCCTAACATTTCCTGACAGTCACTAAAGAGCATCTCACTTCAGACCCTAAAGGTTGGGGATATGGTAATGAGGTAGAATTCAGTAAAGTTGGCCATAGATGTTTTTTTTTTTTTTTAGCAGCCTGCTGATTAAAAAAAAGCAAACCAGATTCCCCTATCCACACATTGGAATTGGATGAAGGAATCCTCCATGTTGCTCTATTGTATTCTGACATTGGGAATTCCCCTGCCATTAGAATACAATGAAGTGATGAGGGTAATCATCATAAATATAGAAAAATTCTTCCAGTGATCTTCTAAGTGGTTCTTCAAGAAATGAGCTCACAGAGCGCTTACCTTCTTAAATTGACTCCTTGAATGTGTAGCTCTCTGTTTATGATGATGGTGGATGGATGGATATCTCACACACGCCAGATCGAATCTCCTCCTGGTGTCCAGTAATAAGGGCCCAATCCCCAGTGTATTCCTCAGTGGTTAATGGGATAAATGAAAGAACGAGACACGCTCTTCCTCTGCCCGGGGGTTCTCGGCTCTTGATTGGATAGATGGATAGCAGCGCAGCCATTAGCTCCCGTTGCTGTCAATCAAATCCAATGACGCGGGTGCTGGGAGGGGGGGGGGGACGAGTCTGGCATTCTGTGTCTATGGACGCAAATGCTGGACTCGGGAGTGTGCCCGCAAGGTAACCCCCAGGGAGAACGCTTCTCTTCTGGGGTTTACCGGTGCCAGGAGGAGCCGTTGGATGTTTTTTCCGACGGAATTCCGCTCAAGCTTGGCTTGCATACACACGGTCACACAAAAGTTCTCTGAACTTTCGACCATCAAGAACGCGGTGACGTACAACACTACGACTAGCTGAGAAATTATGTTCGATGCTTCCGAGCATGTGTCGAATTGTTTCCGAGCATGTGTCGGAATTGCTACAGACGATCGGATTTTCCGGAAAAATTGAGAACCAGCTCTCAATCTTTTGCTGGCGGAAATTCCGACAGCAAAAGCCCGATGGAGCATACACACGGTCGGAATTTCCATTCAAAAGCTCACATCGGACTTTTGCTGTCGGAATTTCCGATCGTGTGTACAGGGGCAATAGGCCTTATTTACACTTGCAGTGATCTCTGCATTCAGATCACTCTCCAGAGAGCATTTGACAGGCGGCAAGGAGGCATTGCATTGTCTCCTCACTGCCTGCTTTAACCTCTTACATGTCGCAACTGCAAGCAATATTTATCTGAATAGGTCACATTCAAGGGGTAGTAATGCCTGCAGAAGGACAATTTCTCCATCCTCTGACACCACTGATGCAGGGAAATATTTTCTTCCTGTGACACCACAGATGCAAGGTCATTTGTCCTTCCAGTGAAACCACTGATGCAGGGACAGTTCTCTTTCCAGTGACACCACTAGTGCAGGGACACTTTTTGTTCCACTGACATCACTGACGCAGGGACAGTTCTTCCAGTAACACCACTGACACAAGGACAGTTCTCCTTCCATTGACACCATTAAACGCAGTTCTTTTTTCAGTGACACCACCATAGCGGAAAAGGATCTTGGTGTTCTGGTAGATCATAGGCTTAATTATAGCATGCAATGCCAAGCTGCGGTTTCCAAAGTGAGCAAAGTAATTTCTTGTATTAAGAGAGGTATGGACTCCAGAGAGATATCATTTTGCCCCTGTACAAATCATTAGTAAGACCTCATCTGGGATATGCAGTTCAGTTTTGGGCACCAAATCACAAAAAGGATATCTGGGAACTGGAGAAAGTGCAGAGAAGGGCAACCAAACTGATAAGAGGCATGGAGGAGCTCAGCTATGAGGAAAGATTAGAGGAACTGAATTTATTCTCTCTTGAGGAGAGGAGATTAACCACTCCCCCGGCCTTTAGCAGATTGACGGCCAGGAAGTGGTTCTGTTATCCTGACTGGGGATCATATGATGTCCAGCAGGAAAACATGTCTGCCACACTGCATCTTTGAACGTTATAAGGAGCCTCTGACAGAGGCTCCTTACCACGTGATCAGTTGTGACAAATCTGCGCTTCTGTGGTCCCCTGTTGGCGATCTTCTTTTTTTTGTGACTATCTTACGATCATAACTTTTATTAATAGTACTCATGTTTTTTGTACATATCGCCGCTGGAATTGCGATTTCAAAGCAAAAAATAACTTTTATTCTTCTGTCCTGGCATTTCCCATATTGCTTGTGGGCATGTGAAGCCCACAAGCACTATCTTCAGGGATACAGTGCAGCTGAGCGACCAGCATGCTCCGCCTGTTCTTGTGCATGTGCAGTATGTTAGGCTCGCAGCACTGTAAACTTCTGACATTGCCATTACAATAAGGTGACCAGATTTTTTAAATTAAATCCGGGGACATTTTTTTTTTTACTAGTAATGGCGGAAATCAGCGACTCTCTGCCCGCCGCCGCCCGCCTCACAGCCTGTAAAGTCTGTAAAGCCGGGCCCCGGCTACTACTGGGTGGGAAAGCGGAGGAAGATCACTCCGCCATGGAAGGCAAGGAGATAAGCAAGCAGGTGGCTGGCTGCGACTTGAGCCAAGGCAGAAGAACATGCGAGCGCAGCTGAATGGGCATGCGCCCGAAACTGAAGAAATATTTACTCCGCTCCGACCAGCACATGATCATCAGAAAGGGGCACAGATAATGGAAAAAAATACAGCCCCCTAAGCTAGTAGGAACGGGGTGTAATTCAGATTTTTTTTTTTAATTCTGCACTGATTGTCTTTGAAATTGCCCCAGCCTCTGTTCAAATCCAAATCGGGGACAAATCCGGGGACAGTCTTGGTCTGGGGACTGTGTCCTCAAACCGGGGACTGTCCCTGGAAACCGGGGATGTCTGGTCACCCTACATTACAATGGGCGTCGTCGTCGAAAGGGTTGGCAACGAAGATATCATTGTGTCACTTCCGGTTTTGAAATCTTGCGATGCTGAGCGGCGGCGATCCACACATATTCCTGGGATTTATGACACCAAGCTCCCAGGAGACAGTGCGCCGCCAAGAAATTACATGATTAGTTATTAGTAAATTAGTGATTAGTAAAATAGAACAGCTTAGAAACATGGTAAGCTGATGAGAGGGGAAAAAAAAGAAGATCAATGAAGAAATTATTGCCAATGATATATTAAATAAGATAAAGTTAAAAAAAAGTGGATGGAACTCTGCTTTAATGCAAGAAATGTATCAAGGTATTAAAAAAAAACTAAAAACTTTTGCCTCTTTCAATGACCCTCGGTTTGAACCCACACACTCTCTGGGGTACATGAAGAACATACACTTCTGATGCTGAGCCCCAAAGAAATTCCTCTCCTCCACTGCTGTGTTCATAGCCATTAGCCAACTACTACCAATCTGCAAGAGGCTAGCATGTCATGTGACCAAACATTGGAGCAGGTCATGTGACCAAACATTGGAGCAGGTCATGTGACGTGTATTGCGGTACCCGGAAGCGGTGGTGATGGCGGTGTATGAGTGTACGGTGTGTCGGAAGACGGTCTTCTATGGCCGGAGGAAACATGTCTATGAAAAGGGGCACCGGGAGAGGCTGCAGGCTCTGCTCCGAGCCTTCTCCGACAAGGTACCGGTACCGGGATCGGGAGGTGAGGGGGGTCTCGGGCTCTCCGTGTACCGGAGCTCAGGGCTGTAGTCGTCTTTCCTCAGGTGGAGGCGGCCCGGAGGATGATTGCGGTGGCCGTGGTGGAGAAGTTCAATCCCCTGGAACACGAGGAGAAGTATTGGTGTCATTGCTGTGAGGAGGAGGTGGGGAGACACATCAGTGACGGCAGTGTAACGGTGCTGTACGGAGGAATGCTGGAACACATGTGCAGGTATAGTACTGACACCCCCTCAGGGCTCTGTGTGTGTATGAGGGGTGTAGGCCTTGTTTAGTGTAAAAGCCCATTCACAGTACTGGCAGTGTTGTGCCAAGCAATTAAAGAGGAGCTCCAGCCTCCTTCAGAAAATCAGGCGCTACTGATTGGTGGGGCTGCACTGATTATCAGTGTAAATGTCTCCTTTCACACTAGCCGGGTACACTGTCACAGAGGAATGCCAATAACCAGCAAGTGTGATTGGATACAGCTGATCATGTGGTAAAGAACCGCTGTGATTGGCTTTTTACCCAGATCTGTGATCGTCTGTGTCCAATTGCAGCTGATCCCAATGTAAACACACTTGCTGGTTACTGACATTCCTTTCCTCATGCTGTCCCAGCGTGAGAAGAGGAGAGAGCTGGTAACCGGCTAGTGTGAATGGGGACATCTGCACTGATAACCAGTGTCCTGATTATCAGTGCAGCCTCAACAGTGCCCATCAGTGCTACCAATCAGCGAAGGAGGAAAAATTGTTTGCCTTTTTGTTATAGTGCGGTAGGCAAGCAGTTAAAATTTTTTTTTTTATTTTTTTTTTTTTTTTTATTAAAATAGAAAATATGTTATACTTACCACCTCTGTGCAACGCTTTTGCGGTCCTTTGGTCCCCCATCAGCGTTGACCACTCTTCCCCCTTCTCCTAGTCTCCCCAGCTACTTGTTATGAGGGCACTCATGCAGGCGCACTCCTGAGCCAGGTTGTGTGTGTCCATCAGCCCCGCTAAATCCTCAAAGGATTTGACTGACGGAAGCATATGGTTCCCGCTGTTCTCAGTGAAGCCTGTGTATTCAGGAAGAGGGGAGAGCGGGGCTGCCAGCAGGGACAGCGGTGGATTGTGAGAGGTGTCAGGTTATTGTTTTGGGGCAATAGGAGGCAGGGATGAGAAGCTGAGAGTTCTTCCTAAAAGCAGCACACTGTACACACATTACACAGGCACACATTTAACCCTTTGATTGCCCTAGATGTTAACCCATTCCCAGCCAGTGTCTTTAGTACAGTGTATAGTAGTATTACTGATCAGTGTATTAATGTCAGTTTCAGTCAGTCCCCCCAGCATCAGTTAGTGTCAGATTGCTTGCCACAGTCCCGTTTTAAGTCTCTGATCGATTATTACCATGTGTTAGTATGGTAATAATGCGCAACCCACAAACATATAAGTGAAAAGAAAAAATTTACATATGTGAAAATAAACAAGCACAACGTCTGTAATGGAATTTTCCTGTGTGGAAAAATATATATAATATAATATAAAAAATAGTCCAAAAAACATAAACTGGTGAGATTAGGTGCATAGAATCAAATGCAGTCCAAGAAAGAAAATTCCTAATTCCTGACACCAACGATCAGCTTGCTTCAATATAAGGAAATGCTACATCCATGCAGTACAGATAATACGGTGGAAAGTGCAGATAAATAAGCCTCTTACCAGAGAGACGATTTCATGGGCATGTCATCCCCGACCTGGGAGCTGTAGTTCATGCAGACAGACAGGATCTGGCGTTCTGTGCTTCAGGTGCAGCAGCGCTTGTAATCCACTCCTCAACAGTGAGATGATCAGCATATACAGCTCTCCCCGGGTGTTTAAAAAACAGGTAGCAACAAAATGAAAAAAGAAAAGGAAGACTTCATAGTGTAATACTTTGTAGCAAAACACTTCTTTAATTAAAAAGTTTCTGAGTAAGAACAGCACAGTTTTGATACTTGTGAAGTAACAGTTTACACAGAAACAAATAGCGGTATCTTAAAATCCAAATAGCCTCGGTAACAACCAGCAAGCTAAAACATGGCAATGTCTTTGAAAAAATATATAGGCTCCAACCTACGCTGCGTTTCGCCCTTCTAACAGGCTTCCCAGTGGAAAAAATTCTAATAATTCCATCCAGCATACTAAGGACATTTACTGTATGCACGTCTTTTTTTTTTATCCGTTATATTGTCATTTTGTCCAGGGCTTCCGGGTTCTGATGACTGCGGGACTGGGCGTTCCTATCCTTCGGTTAGATGATTGACGGCTTGAGAAACAGTTCCCCTGTCGTACAACGCGCGTCACCAGATTTCCGGAAATAGCCGAGCTGCGAGTCGGCACTATACGGCGCCTGCGCAGTCAGCTCTACACGGCGGGCGCAGGCGCCGTATAGTGTAGACTCACAGCTCGGCTATTTCCGGAAATCTGGTGACACGCGTTGTGCGACAGGGGAACTGTTTCACAAGCTCTCAATCATCTACCCCAAGGATAGGAACGCCCAGTCCCGCAGTCATCAGAACGCGGAAGCCCTGGACAAAATCAGAATATAACGGTATGTACGGATAAAAAAAATAAAAAAAGACCTGCATACAGTAAATGTCCTTAGTATGCTGGCTCTAATGTTAGAAATTGTTTTTTAGGGTGAACCCCCGCTTTAAAAAAGTGTGGTGTAATAATTTATTTAATATGTACATTTTAAAAAAAAGGCAATTTATTCTTAAATATCTATATATGCAATGGTACTGTAAATATAAATAACCAACTATTATGGTTGGGGATTAAAATCTCTAATCCACTCTGAAAATAATAGACAGAAGAGATATACTGTATATACTATTAGAGGTTGAATCTGGTAAATATCATCGGACTTAAATCAAGTAATTTATTTAAAGAAAAAAAAAATGAAAGACTGTTTTGCGGATTTTCAGACAGAACTGTAATATATTATGTACAACAGACTGCCTTGTCATAGGCAGGTGATAAAAGCTACCTGCACCTGCTGTCACTTATGCTGGCCGTACTAAAACAATGTCTTACTTACAAAAAAGTGCCTGCAGGTGGCCAAGGCCGTACAGACCTCAGTTTTCCCTCTGCTATAAGCTCATGGTCACTTCAATTACCATAAACTTATAGCATAATTGTTCAGCAGACTCTGCTAAACAGTTCTATAACTCTGATCAGCGAATTACAACTCGCTGATCAGCGTTATTAACCCCTAATGTGACTGCCCCCCCGTTCACCCATGCCGCTGCATCCCTGTCCCCTGCCTCTCCACCTAAAACTGCCCCCCACTCATTTCTTATACCCTTCACCCACCTTCTTCCCTCCCCCAGCACTGATTAACCCCCCCCCCCCCCAGCAAACCCCATCCCCTGCAGCTACTATCAGCTGTCATCCCTCCTCTTCCACCGGCTTCAGGTGCTGCATGGGGCTTGGAGGGAGATCCTGATGTGTGCCCCCCATCACTCGGATCAACCCCTGTACTGCCCCGGCACCCCCTCCTCTCCCTGCACTGATCTCGGCGATCTGTCAGGCTGGGGAGCGTGGTGGGGGTGAAGTTGGGGCTTGGGGGGGGGGGGGTTTTGATGAGCATGTTTACCAAGCTCCCCCTTGTAGTACCACAGATCACTCCTAGACTTCCCACTGACAGCTGATGCATAGTAAACATGATTGTTACTATGTATCAGACTGTCATTTTATGAATGAGGAATCTCTATACAGATTCCTTATTCATTCAAGTAAAGTGCTGCAAAAAAAGAGATATGGGGGATCTGTTTAGACCTCTGATATCTCACCAAAAAAAACACACCTTCTTGGCTTCCTTGGAAGAAGCCAGAAGACAATAGCGAATATTAATTTGCTATTGTCACAAGTGGGTGGGTTCAAGGTGCAATGCTCTGCCCCTCAAGCCAATTGGAGCCTCAGGCTCTAAACCTGTGGCTTGGGAAAAAAAACCTCATACAAACCAAACGTATTAGTCCGGCACCCTGCAGGGGTAGGCGGCACCACAGCGCCCCTAATGGACGGGCCGCTCCTGGTAAGACCCCTTTCACGTGGAGCGGACTCTGTCAAGCAGATCCACCTGCTCAGCGGGGGATCAGTCTGCAGATGTAATCCATTCCCCAGCCTGGGGGATCTCTCCTTGCCTCTCCTTTCTTCTCTTCCTTTTTTTCCCCCCTGAGGGCCCAGGCACCCTGTGTTGTCCCCCAGCCTCGATTGGGAGGACATTCAAGTTTGCTATATTACACCTATAATCACATTCTGTTTGTTGCTCTCTATGGCTCGTTATCATGCTTACTGTTTGTATCCCTAGCGTAGGATTTCTATGGATGTACCTGTCTATTTGCCTCAATAAAAATACTGTACCAGTATAGTGAGAAAAAAAAAATATATATATATATATATATATTTTTTTCATGTTTTACAGTCCAGAACACAAAAAAGCCGTGAACAAATTTTGGTGGACACACCAGGCTGATGGGAAACTAAAGGAACGTTTTTTTCTTTCCATGGAAGAGTTTGAAAGGTAAGTCATTGTAAGCTTGTGGGTTTCCAGTTCTTGTACTTTAGCTGCTTGTTGAGAAGACAGTTGCTAAGTCCAAAAGTATTTAGGTTTTGGTGTAGTCACTCAAACCCTAACCTAATCGATTTCCTCCTCTATTCATACCTGTTTTTTTTTTGTTTTTTTTCTTTCCTGTATAATGAGCAAGCATGCAGTTGAGAAGCAATGAATAATAAAATAACACACAGGGTTATAGTACCGACTCTATTATAGTGTCTGATTCTCACAGATTCAACACAGAAACAGTCAGTGAAAACAAATGAAAAATGCTTATTCACCAAATAACAAGATGAATAATTACCCATCCAGTGGAAGCGGTTTTATATATAACTTGATTGAATCGGCAATTGTATCCTCAGTTGTTTTTAGGTTGTCTGGCATTTTGCTACCTGAATACTTCAAATAAATTAAAAAATAAAAGTTCACTTTTTGTAAACCCAATAGATGCACATGATTTTTCAGGTAAAAAGAAGTGCATTTATTAATATATCATTTTTTTATTTTTTTACACTGCAGCTTGTCAAGCATTGTAACTGCATCAGCAGATCGTGGGTGCAATGTCATGCTCATGTAGAAACTTTGGGGGTTATTTACAAAAGGCAAATCTACTTTGCACTACAAATGCGTAGTGCAGTCGCTGTGAATCTGAGGGGTAGAGCTGAAATGAGGGGGAGCTCTGCTGATTTTTATTATCCAATCATGTGCAAGCTAAAATGCCGTTTTTATATTCCACGCATGTTCCCCTCGGATCTACAGTGACTGCACTTTCAAGTGCAATTTCAGTGCAATTTCAAGTGCACTTTGTACTTGTAGTGCAAAGTGGATTTGCCTTTAGTAAATAACATCCTTTGTCTAGCTTGCTGCTGGTACTTCCCGTAACTACAAGAGCGATCATCAATGCCCTGGGAGTTCATTGAGAACTACAAGCTGTCTACTGTGGCAGAAGAGGGTACGTGTTCCTTCATTCACAGATCAATGAATGACTCGGTTATGTGGGTAGAGCCTGTATGGCCATGCTGTTTTTATATTGTGACAGTGGATACGGGGAGAGAATCTCTCACATTGGGGGAGGGGGTTTGCAAATTGGTGGAGCACAGTAATATGTTTATATATATATATATATATATATATATATATATATATATATATAAACATGTTACAAAGGGTTAACCTATCCCTTAAAATGTGTCTTTGTAATAAAAGGTGAGATACGTATGGATGGGTTTAAAGCAGAAGTTAGTTCACCGTCATTTTAAATCATTTGGATCAAGCAATTTGTGTGACCTCCTGTCTGCTGTCAGAATGCTTTTCAGACGTTCAGGAAAAGCCTTGTATTTTTATCAGTGAATAGAAGCCTTTTTATTTAATTTGCAGAGTTGGAGAGGTAGGTAGATGACCTCCCAATCTCCACCTCAGCCGATGAGAGGAAGCCTCGTATTCATTGATAAACTTGATTTTGTTCCGTCAGCAGACGAGAAGTCGTCTATACTGCTGCGGAACACAGCGTCACATACTGTAGTAGCATCAGTTATATAAAATATGATGCATCGCACACGGCAGCCAATTTGCTTAGTAATGGAAATAGTTTGGCCCAAACATATTATTTAAAATGCTTTAAATAGACACTGCCCTTATGTCCAAAAAAAATATCAAACAATAAAGTTCTAATACTTACTATTACAATCTCCATTGCAACCAGTCTTTGCAGTATTGCAACGCTACACTTCCCACTGAAATCATCAGGATGCAACACTTCTGAGTGTATTGTCTCCTCACTTCATGCTATGGTTCTCCCTGCCCGCCTGCTATATCACTGGAGTAGCCATGTAGCAGGAGCATCGGGAAAAGTTGTCATCCGACATGCTCGTGCTGCAGGAGGTGTGGACCTTAACTAAACACTGGCTTCAGTGGAGGTAGTACTGGTAAATATCATAAAGACAGTGAGAAAGAGATACTAATACTGGTGCAGCTGTGCATAGTAACCAATAGGCTTCTAGTTTTTCGGGTTAAAAAAATGTTTATTGAAGTTTTACAAAGGTACAGCAGCATGTAATATAATTGTGGAAAGGAAGCACACTGTACATCAAAGGCCAGAAGGCCCTGATGCAATACCAGCTATAACTCGCCAGGCTCATCTGGCCGACAATTACAGTTTTAGCCAAAATCAAAACAATAGATAAAGCCCCATACCAGGAGAGCAGGTTTATAGTCTAACAATAGGGGGTTATTAAAGAGACCACAGGAGAGAGAAAAATCCAAGTTCCACACACAAATAACAGTGTAAATGTGTGTTATCACATTTCTAGCCTAACAGAGGGGGGAGGAGGCAGGCAAAGAAAAAAGGGGAGAGAAAAAGAAAAAATTGAGGACTAGGAAGGAAGGAGGAAGATGGGTAGGGAGGAACGTTAAAAGCAAGTGGAATTTTCGACTGTACCAAGAACAAAAACCACATGGAAACACTACTATAAGGGATTCATTTTATACTGTGAAAGTATGTATCTGTGTGTGCATGCATCTCAAAAATTTGAATATCGTCAAAAAGGAATTATTTCAGTGATTAAATAAAAAAAGTAAAACTCGTATATAGATTTAATACACACAAAGTGATATTTAAAGCATTTCTTTCTTTTAATTTTGATGATTATGGCTTGCAGCTAGTGAATACCCCAAATTCTCTCAGAAAATGTGAATATTGGGAAAAAGTTCAATATTGTTGACACATGGAGTCATACTCTAATTGGCTAATAAAAACAAAACACCTGCAAAGGTTTCCTGAGCCTTTAAATGGTCTCTCAGTCTGGTTCAGTAGGTTATACAATTATGGGGAAGACTGCTGACTTGACAGTTGTCCAGAAGACAGTCCTTGACTCCCTCCACAAGGAGGGTAAGTCACAAAAGGTCATTGCTAAAGAAACTGGCTGTTCAGAAACTGGCTGTTGTATCCGAGCATATTAATGGAAAAAAAAGTGGCAGAAAAAGGTGCACAACGACAGGAATAATTGCAGCCTTGAGAGGATTGTGAAGCAAAGGACATTCAAAAATTTGAGGGAGATTCACAAGAGCCACCACACAGACTTGACCAGGACATGGGCTACAACTGTTGCACTCCTTGTGTCAAGCCACTTCTGAACCAGAGACAATGTCAGAAGCGTCTTACCTGGGCTAAGGAGGAAAAGGCTAGACTGTTGCTTAATGGTCCAAAGTCCTATTCTCAGATGAAAGTAAATTTCATTTGGAAATTACCCAGGTTATGGAGGAAGAGTGGAGAGGCACAGAATTCAAGTTGCATGGGGTCCAGTGTGAAGTTTCCACAGTCTGTGATGTTTTGGGGAGCCATGTCATCTGTTGGTGTTGGTCCACTGTGTATTATCAATTCCAAAGTCGGCACAGCCCTCTACCAGGAAATTCTAGAGCACTTAATGCTTCCCTCTGCTCACCAGCTTTATGGAGATGCTGATTTCATTTTCCAGCAGGACTTGGCACCTGCCCACACTGCCAAAAGTACCAATACCTGGTTTAATGATCATGATTTTGCCGTGCTTGATTGGCCAGCAAACTCGCCTGACTTAAACCCTATAGAGAATCTGTGGGGTATTGTCAAGAGGAAGATGAGACACCAGACTGAACAATGCAGAAGAGCTTAAAGGGGTGTAAAGGTAAAACATTCCCCCCCCCCCTAAATGGCTTCCTTTACCTTAGTACAGTCCTCCTTCACCTACCTCATCCTTTAATTTTGCTTTTAAATGTCCTTATTTCTTCTGAGAAATACTCACTTCCTGTTCTTCTGTCTGTAACTTCACACAGTAATGCAAGGCTTTCTCCCTGGTGTGGAGTGTTGTGCTCAGGGAGGGGGCGAGCAGGAGAGTCGGGACGCTCTCTACATTGCAGATAGAGAAAGGAGCTGTGTGTTAGTGGGCGTCCTGACTCTCCTGCTCGCCCCCTCCCTGAGCACAACACTCCACACCAGGGAGAAAGCCTTGCATTACTATGTGGAGCTACAGGCAGAAGAACAGGAAGTGAGGATTTCTCAGAAGAAATGAGGACATTTAAAAGCAAAATGGAAGGATGAGGTAAGTGAAGGAGGACTGCACTAAGGTAAAGGAAGCTATTTAGGGATTTTTTTTTTTTTTTTTTTTACCTTTACAACCCCTTTAAGGCCACTATCAAAGCATCCTGGGCTTCCATAACACCTCAGCAGTGCCACAGGCTGATCGCTTCCATGCCACATCGCATTGATGCAGTAATTGCTGCAAAAGGGGCCCAAACCAAGTATTGAGTGCATACTATACTGTATATGGACAAGCTTTTCAGTAAGTCAACATTTCTGTTTTAAAAATCCTTCCTTTTTTAAATTAATTTTTTATTGGTCCAATTCTCTAAGATACTGGATTTGGGTTTTTTTACTAGCTGAAAGCCATAATCCTCAAAATGAAAAGAACGAAATGCTCGAAATCGCTTTGTGTGTAATAAATTTATATAATATGTGTTTCATTTTTTCAATTGAATTACTGAACTAAATTACATTTTTCATGATGTTCACATTTTTTGAGGTGTGTGTGCGTGTCTCCTATCTCTATCGTCATCTCTATCATACACAGGGCATTTTAACTGGGAGTCAGACATGAAGGGTAGAGGGAGGGAATATAAATCTTTTATATTAAACACTTGCTTACTGGGCACATATACCCCCTTTCTGCCCAGGTATAATTTCAGCTTCCGGCACTGCGTCGCTTTAACTGACAATTGCGCGGTCGTGCAACGTGGCTCCCAAACAAAATTTACGTCCTTTTTTTCCCCACTAGTAGTGCTTTCTTTTGGTGGTATTTGAACACCCCTGCGGTTTTTATTTTTTGTGCTGTAAACAAAAAGAGTGACAATTTTGAAAAAAAAAAACATTTTTTACTTGTTGCTATTATAAATAGCCCAATTTTTTTTAAAAAACATTTTTTTTTCTCAGTCTAGGCCGATACGTATTCTACATATTTTTGGTAAAGAAAAAAAAAAAAAGGCAATAAGCGACTGGTTTGCGCAAAAGTTATAGCGCCTACAAAATAGGGGACAGAATTATTATTATTTTTTTTTACTAGTAATGGCGGCGATCTGCGATTTTATATTGGGACTGCGACATTATGGCGGACACTTTTGACACATTTTTGGCACCATTCACATTTATGCTGCGATCAGTGCTATAAATATGCACTAATTACTGTATAAATGTGACTGGCAGGGAAGGAGTTAACACGAGGGGGTGAGGAAGGGGTTAAATGTGTACCCTGCATAGTGTTTCTAACTGTGGGGGAAGGGGACTGACTGGAGGAGGTGACCGATCTGTGTCCCTATGTACAAGGGACACAGATCGGTCTCCTCTCTCCCTGACAAGTCCTTGTCTCTGTTACCGCTGATCGCTGGTGCCCGGCGGACATCGCGGCCGCCAGGCACGTGCATCGGCATCTTAGTGATGCGGCGGGCGCGCGCCTCACGCGCCCCCCATTGGCCTCCCGGGAATTGGTATCCACACTGCGGCCGTATATAGTCGTACGGCCAGCAGGAAGTGGTTAAAGTAGTGCTAAAGGCTGAGACTTTTACTTTAAATGTAATTGTAATGCCTTATATTGCCTAAAGTCTATCGGCCTCCAGCTTCTCTGGGTGCGGATGCTGATCTTCCCTGCACAGTTTTTAAAGTGATTGATTTTAAACCTTTTTTACCACTTCCCATCTGCGCTATAGACGATTGACGTCTACAGCGTGGACTTCAATTGCCAGGAGGACGTCAATACACGTCCTCCCCTTTTCTAGCGCAACGCGCGCCCCCTGCAGGGCACGCGCGGCGCACGCTGTGATCAGAGTCACTGAGACTCAGGCTATCACAGATCCGTGTAAGGGGCCGGTCCCTTACCACGTGATCATCTGTCAGCCAATGACAGCTGATCATGTGATGTAAACAAAGGATCGGCAATCGTTTTTTTTTTTTCTCCTCACCCTGACAGCGTGAGGAGGATAAAAAGCCGATCACCTGCTTGTGCACATGGGACATCGGTCCCAAAGAGGAAGGAGGCACATCAGCCTCATCAGTGCCCATGAAAACCACCTGCCAGTGCCACCTGCCATTGTTGCCTATCAATGCCCACAAGTGCCACCTAGCAATGCTGCCTATCGGTGCAACATACCAGTGCCCATTATTGCCACCCATCAGTGCCTATCACTGCCAACTATCAGTGCCACCTATCAATGCCACCTATTAGTGCCACTCCTCAGTGTCCACCGGTGCCACCTATCAGTGCTCACCAGTGCAGCCTCATCAGCATACATCAATGAAGGAGAAAATTTACCTGTGCAAAATTTTATAACAAAATATACAAAATAATTTTTTTTTTTTTTTAATCCTTTTTATTTTAACAAAAAATAAAAACCGCAGAGGTGATCAAATACCATCAAAAGAAAGCTCTATTTGTGGGGAAAAAATATAAAAGTTTAATTTGGGTCCAGTGTTGCATGACCGCACAATTGTCATTAAAAGTGCATCAGCGCTGAAAATTGGTCTGGGCAGGAGGGGGGTTTAAGTGCCCGTTAAACAAACTTGTCATACTTTGCTCTGTGCAAAACCTATACACAGAGAACAATCTCTCAGGGATGATATGACCACCAAAGACCCTTCCATAAACATCCATGGTTGCTTTAGTTGAACATGCATGGTTACAGCTGGGGACAGGGACCACCCTAAATTGGGGTGGAAGGTGTAGGGATGGGTCATTCCCTAATAAGGGAAATTGAAACGTTTCGGTTACCAAGGTCAGTGTAGGTTTGTTTTAAAGCTTAATTGTTGGGAGTATGGAAATATTTGTATGTACATAACCTGTGTTTTTTTTTTTGTCTTGGGCCTCTTAAATGGGGATTTTTTAAATCACTTCCTGCCC